>NW_011887813.1:215797-222662 GCF_000806365.1 Fopius arisanus | reverse complement strand
TCTGTTATTATATTAATAATAATTGGTTTCATGAATAAATAATCGTGAACAGTAATGATTGTAATAGTAATTATTATTGTCTGTCATGATAATTAATGATTGATATCTGGAAAATTGATTTGTTGTTCCAGCACTTCAATATTCATTACAACAACTCGCAATTTACGCATTGCTCTCTAATCAGTGAATTTATCATGATTTAATGTGTCGGAATTGAACTTTGAGAAAAATAGTTGGTGATGTCTGGTTTTAGGGATAATTCCAGGGAATTCCGGGGATTCAATGGAACTTTTGGTGGACTGGTTCGTTATTTTGATTGAAAATTCCTTTCACTGTGCGATTTTTATTTATTTGATTAGTTTAGTATCGAGTCCTTGATTAATTATTTGTAACCTTCAACATTGTCACTGATTACTCATGATTTATCTCTGGAGTATTTCACTTTCAAGCAGTTTCATTTAATATCTCGAGTATCCAATAACCATTAAATATCCGAGATATTCCAGAAATGCTCCTCATTCCTAGGAATTCCCGTAAAATCCGAGTGGTTTTTCTCGAAGATATCGATAAACTCAGATAAATTATTAAATCCAATCAAGAATTTTCCATTTATTGATTTATTCAATTCCTATGAAGTGCAATTGAATGATTGATTTCGCATAAATGAGATTTATTTAATTAATTTCAGAAAATATTCAAAAGCATTCATGTAAAACTCCGAGGGATTAATACGTAATAATAATTTGGTATTAATTTCGGGAAAAATTGGCGCAAGAGAAAATTTCTGAAGAAATTGTCGTGAATAAAACACGTCTGCATGACGTGACGCATAAATCCAAAAACGAGGACAATAAATAACGACAATGAAAATATCTCCATGATTGCATTCCATAAATTAATCAAAAGACATCCAGACACTTGCACCTGGAAATAATTACAGGTCGTGTTATCGTTATCAAGATAACCCAGTAGTTAATCACTTGATTTTTATATCTCAAAGTGGATGTACATGGTGAATATTGTACCACAATGTTTCTCATTCTTTCTCTTTAATTTTCTTTCTTCTTTTTTTGGTGTAATAACTCCTGTCACGCAGGAACTGCGGATGGTTTATTATCGCGTGGAAGGGAGTACACAAACTACCTGTTATTCCCATTTTTATTTCACACAATCGTTGATAACGGACGAACAAACACAAACCGAATAGAGTAAATACGGGTTGAGGATCAATATCGTTGGTGCAATTTTTTCCATTTTCACGGTGTTTTTTTAACGAATATTTCAACATTTGTTACACTGAAAAATCACAAACCAGAGGGAATTGACTGGAGAAGAAAATAGAGGGCATGTGCTGTTTATGATTGCGGAAAAGCTTTGAGGGAAGAGAAGTAACTTTTCAGGGGATGAAAAACGTTTCTGGTGTGGAATTTCTTTATCATTTTTTATTCATCAGACAAAAAGTGTAAGGGTGTGGAAGTTTTTTACCTTTGAATCGCCCAGTGATAGAAGTTACAAAGAGTCAGGGCTTTTGTTTATGCCTCTGGCCGGTCTCTCTCAGTCTCTTTAACTCAGTTTGTGTGTTTTGTTGGAATGATTTTCCAGATTTTTGGAATTTATGAACAAAATGTCAAAATGTCAGGCGCAGCAGAGCGGAGGAATTTCGTATGTGAAATATCAGTGATTAGATAAAAGCGAAAGGTAATCACTATAATTGAATTTCGCTTTTCCGTGTGGAACTTGAAGTCATTCTGCAGCTACTAAATTTTTATTCGGGTTTGAGGCAATACTTTTTTTTAAACGATTTATTTAATTGTGAGAAATTCGACTGATTTCCAATTAATTATAGTCTTTAAAATTTTTAAATTTTAAATCTCCCCCCAAATTTCCCTTGATTTTTCCTTTGATTTTTTAACTTCAAATAAAATGCAAAGTAATTTATCGGCAAAGAAACTCATTACCAGAATTTTCAGAAAAATATTAAAATGAGAGAATTTTTACTGAAAAATTTCAATGTAAAAAATCCACTCAAGTGTAGAGTCAATAAATAATACACCCGACAAATAATTTATTAATCCCCAATTAAAATTCATTTTCGCAAGTTATCCTTCACCGTTGGCGAGCGCCATTACACGAAAACCCTATAATTTCTCTGTGCCCCCCACATTGACTGGTGCACATTCACTCCCCAACGAATCGCAGTATGTGGCTGTGATCACAAGTACCAGTTGCAATTGTGAGCGGTACTCACGTTGTAAGAACTTGCCCCGAGGGCCCTCGACTATCGAGGTAATATACTTGGGGCCCCATTCGACGGAGAGGCATGTGTGCTGATGTATTCCAACAAAACGCAGCCTCGGAAATATTTTCTCCCACTTTTCCTACACCGTTCTACTCCAACGTACCACCAATAGTATCCATATCCATCGTTGCATTGACAATTCATTACATTTCCACTCTAATACCACAAAATAAATGCCATCGGAGGTCAACCAGCATGAATTAAACCTTGTGGGTCAACCGACATGAATTTCCCTGCAGTTCGACTCGAAATTCTCTCCAAAATAGTGAAAGGAAGGGAATAAAAATATCTGTCTCATCGAAAGCTCTGAAAACAATTTATGACCCTCATAAACCTCTAAATCCTCAACGATAACTCACGCCAAATCCATCAACCCAACGATGTCTCTGTTTTTCACTCAAATACCGAAGTAAATATCGTCAGAGGTCAACCAGCATGAATGAAATCTTGTAGGTCAAATCGTGTCGGTCAGCCGACATCAATTCCCCCACAACTCAACCCAAAATTCATCAACCCACGGCCACACGTGTTTTCCATAAAAATCCCCCAAAGTAAACATCACCGAAGGTCACCCAGTCCGAACGAAATCCCGTAGGTCAACCAACATGAATCCCACCGCAACTCGACCCAAAATCCTCCCCAAAATAGTAAAAAAAAAAAAGTGAATAAAAATGTGTGTCGCACCAAAAGCTCTGAAAACGATTTATGACCTTCATAAACCTCCAAACCCTCGACGATAATTCACTGAAAAAGCATCTCTCCTTATTTTCTCGGAAAGAACAATGCACAAACCTCAGTCCCTTTAGCACTGGGCAACACCAACTCTGAGGATTGCAAATACGTGTCCTGGTGAGGTTGAGAGAGGAGTGGGAGGACACAGTAGTGGTTATCATCGCACGCGAATCCCTCGCGACTACGTGCCCTCTTTCCTGTGATTCCCATCGGTAGGTGAGGGCGTCCCATCACATGCACATATACACACGTATTTCTTGGAAACAGATAGACATGTAGTGCAATATAGGAACAACTGGTGCGTTTAACATGCACCCTTTGTCCTTTGTGCGTCACTTGCAAGAGCATACGCAACCCTCGTTCGTGCTGTTTCAGTAACTCCCTTACCTCTGGCTTACACCATTGCCCTGCACCAATGTGTACAGGAGTGCCAAATCCACGGTTAGACTGGCGACGTCTGCTGGGAGGGGGTGGAAACTCCATTCCCAGGCGGGTCAATTAGCATTCAATGCATAATTTTCCGTGTTAATTGTGCGACGAACAACCGCATAATTAATTCGATATATTCCAGGAAGTGTGTGTGTGCTGGGATATTATAGTGATATGCAATGAAACTGACGGGATTATCTGGAGGTTCGGGGTATGTCGGTAATGATGAGCATTACGTAAGATGGATCATTTTTTTTTATTTGTGTCAATGCCCTCGGGGATATAAATGCGAGAATTTGGAGTTTTTCACTATTGCAGGGCGATAGACATTTTTCTGTTGTTAATGTTGTATATTAATTATAATGTTTATTGACTGTTCATGAATTATTGATTTTCAGCGGAATGTGTTTGAGAGGTGCGTAATTATGGCAAATAATTTACTAATTGAAAGCAGTTTTCAATTTAATTTGATTCGCTAATTATGAAGTACACTTTCAGTCCTTGAATGGCCCCTTCGGCTCGATTAGTAATTCACAGGCTCGGCAAAAAGTGCTTTTCGTCACTATAACAATATATTCAATATATCCTTCATGTATGTTCTTTCATTTCACAATAAAAGCGAATAAAAAATACATCGAGTTCACTGAATGGAATGTCATTTGTTTAAAATTTACTTTTGAACGATATATTTTTTAATCATATACGTATTATAATTTTTTTAAACCTGAAAAAGAGTGTCGCTGTTCGTTTCATCGGCATTCGAAAAAAAAGTGAAATTTTTCGATTGAAGTTTAAAAAAGTACTTTCTGCCGGCTGCAATTACCCAGGTTGTCTTCTTAAAAGTACTTTTTTCTCACTTGTATTGTAATGTACTATTCATTCATGATTTCATTGAGTGGAAGAAAACTCGAAAGCTCGTCCTCTGGCTTGTCTTTATAGCATTGAGGGACAGAAGAGGGAGAAATAAAAGAGAGAGGAGACATCGGCGCGTGATTGGCTGAATGAGTAGTGTGGTGTAGTGTGGTGGGGGTACTGCGAGAGACGCTTGAGCGTCGACTGTTTCGGAGGCCGACAGTTGCGACGTGACTGCCGCGCGCGCTCTATCGTTTGTTGTGCGTCGAAAACGCGTACGCGATTTCGCGATCTATTAAGTTAATTCTATAAAATACCGACAAAAATCCGAGTGTAAGAACAGCCGGTGTGTACTCACACACAGAACGTGAGAATTTGAGTTGAAAGTGTTGTTCACGATGGATGAAGAAGTGTGAATTGTTTACGATCTCGTCGGAGTTGTTTGGAGTTTCCACGAGAATTCAGTGCCCATGGATGCAGTAGTGTACACTCGTTTGAGGATCTAAACCAGTTTTACCCCATCCTCGTGGATTATTCTGTGTTCAGCCTTCCCCTGATAGTGAAAAATATATAGTTTAAAATCAACAAAGTTTTACAACTTGTAACGCTTGAGTGCCGATGTTGGCGCGACGAGGTGCGCCGAGGCGTTTCTTCGGAAACTGTCGCGTGGTGGCACTGGTGAACGCTCAAGGGTGATCGACCTCATTTTTTTTCGTTGATATTCTTCTTATCGAGGAGCAACAGACACCAATCGGTGAGTGATTAATTACCTCCAAAATAATGTCCATGCAAAAACTATATCCGCACTTTCGCGAAAATAACAAAGGAAAACGATTGAGAGAGTGGCCGGTAAATTGGCGATGTTTGTGCGATTTCATTTTCATTTCGTAATTAGCCCTTGTGTTATTCTTTTTCTCGGTCTGGTCTGATATTTTTTATGATACGCTCCGAGTATTTTAGTGTCGACTCGAGCTGAGGAAAACGACGAAACCCCCGGGAGTTTGTGAGGGGCATTATTATTTGGTTATTCCCACGCGTGAACCACAGCATTTGGCCTTTTATGGGTTCAAGGACTGGTGAATTTATTGGGCATTTTGAATGATTATTCTTCTGGAGGAATAGTTGGTTATTCTTCTTGGTTTAATTTGCTTCTTCTTCATTGGCAGTTGGCCGTCTGGATGAGTGGACTGTAGTATTTTTTTGGCGTTAAAACCGGTTTCTTGTGTTGGGTGTTGTAAAGGGGAGCCCCTTCCAACGTAATATAAGGTGGTATAGTTGAGGTGGTTTTCTGCTGCTGTTCTGCTGCTGTGGTGGCCCTGATGGTTGTGCACTAGGGTGGGGGCTCTTTCTTGTTTGTCCCCACCAACCTGGCACTTCTCTTCTCGCCAGGACAACTTTTTAAATGCGTTATCGGCCATTGCAATAATGACATTCTTATTTCATCGGGGAAGTTGGAATAATGAAGTGGAAGTGTGGGCGCCTTGTTTTTGTGGAAAAATATTCGTAAACTTAGAGGACTTTTTTATCGTTTGGCACTAGTTTTTTTTCTTAAATTGCTCTTTCTTGCTTGAGATGCCCAAGAGAAATAATTCGTTTTATGGTTGAATTGGATTTCTCTTTTTTTGTTTCGATTGAGTCATGTTTTTTTACGTTCCTCAGTAACGAAATCATTTCATTTAATAAAATTTCGGAATAATTATTTTAATGATGCGAATTGTCATTGAATACTGCTCTTATCAGTTTGAAATGAAGATCTCTAACTCCCAAAGTTGTTTTGAAATTCAATCCATATATATTCCAAAAATAGGGGTTGGAATGGCTCCAAACGAAAATCCTCGGATGTTAGTGAATGAATAAATATTTATTAAAGTTGGATGAAATCGTCCTCGGTTTTTCCTTGAATAGAAATGAATCTACTTTATATTTTAGATATTCCCGAGGCACTCGGGATGGAATAAAAAAATATAACGTGCTATTTACGATAGTACATTCAATATACATATATATATTTTTTTTTTCTCTTGGGAGTGGTGCACCTGACCATGACAGCTGCACCTAAGGTAAATGCAACTGGGGTGGTTAATTTTGAATTGAAATAGGAGCAACGAGTATGAGGGGACAGCATGTACGTGTCCATTATGGTACGATCAGTGTGTATTAGATTGCGGGTTAAGTACTGTACCGAGCAGTTGGGTACAGGAGGAAACTAAAGGTAATTTGATATGTATAGAGCTGGTTAGTTTTCCCCTAGTTCTATGAAAATTGGCGGCATCATTTTGTGGGGAAAAAAATGATTCTCAGGTTTTCACCGGATGCATGAATGCCCCCGAGTGATTGACCCAAAATCTACAATTCGATATTTCAAAATGAAAATAAATCATTTTCAACTTTCCGGGAAATTATAACCGATAATTTTTCGTTTCAATCGCGATCCTCACTATTTTCTCCAATTTTTTGAGGACAATGAATTAATTATTTGGGTCTTGGATTCTTTTAGTATTTATTGAATGATAATGTGGTATATACCATATCGGGTTATGAATGAATTGTATG
>NW_011887813.1:213502-214522 GCF_000806365.1 Fopius arisanus | reverse complement strand
ATTACGTAATATTCTTCATCCTTGACTGAATTATTTTTTTATTGCATAAAAAATCTTCTTCACATTTCGTGAATTTACATTTTCATTACGTTCAGGGAATAATTGCAATGAAAAATTGGATAGTTCATTGATTTTCGGATCATACGAGAGAAACAATGAATTATTTGGATTTTTTAATGATGAAATCTCTGGAAATTTCAGTGAAAGTTGGACACGATGCAGAAATTAACGGGTTAACAATTACGAAGAAAGAAAATTTTTAACAGTTATGTAATTGCCAGGGTACATAGGATCAATTATTTATTACCGTAGTTGTTGTTCCGATGTTTCTCATGCTGCTCGTGAGGGGAATAATCATCAACAATTTATTCCAATGGGTTTTTCTTTTTCCGTCGTTAACATTCATCCAGTGTGTGGAATTACGATGCGTCATTGAAATTGAGAAAATTTTTTCATCATTACGTTCATTTTTTAAGAGTGAAGATGCGATTCAAGGACTCAATGATATATTTTTCTGTATTGCAAAACAATTTGTTTGAACGCGGAGATAAAGAGAATTATTTGGTTCAAGGGCAATTGCTTTAAGACGAAGAATGTTTCTTTATTCGTTTGGAGTAAAAAATACTTGAAATTCCGTGGGTCATTACAATGCCATTCCACCGATCAATTACTTCAAATACTGATTATTAAATCCAAAAATTTCGTGACTAGAAATAATTGAAATAATTTTAATAACATTATCCTGGAAATTTTATGTATTGCCGATGATTCCTATTCGTTTTAGTGAAGAAAAAAAATGATTTACCGCGTAATTGAAAATATTTTATAAGATTAATGAAAAGTTTCAATTATTTTCTTTTCATGGTATGAATTAATGGTTTTCCCTTGAAGGGAATTGAATGTCACGTGATGTATTGAATAATCAAGATTTTATTAGAAATTAATGATTATATCGAATTTCGTCGAGAATGAACTGGAGGTGAATTAGAATATGTTCTACAGGTCGATGTCTATATCGTG
>NW_011887813.1:210674-212447 GCF_000806365.1 Fopius arisanus | reverse complement strand
GGACAAGAATGAGGGAATGGAGAAAATGAGGAAGTGACTGGGGCTCAGGGATGATTCCCTGGGGATCGATCTTGATCCAGAGGTGGAGTTGGCGAAAATTATGCGACAGCACGTTTTCCTCTGGTCTCAGGCTTGAGGAAAGATAGAAGCACGGGGGGCCATGGTCTCTCGGGAAAATTTCCTACTGGAAAAGGGGGATTGAAAAAAAAACGGTGAAAAAAAAATTGGTGGCAATAAACGTCTTTGGTGCGTGACTGTGTGGGCGTGGGAAAATTGGATATGGGCGTTTCGTTACGTTATAGTGAAATCCATGACAACTAAAATAATACAGAGTTTGAGGCCAAATCGGGGGGCACCGTGATATGTTTACTTACGTAAATCCAATGGTTATTGAATAAATAATCACGAGTGATTATTCAATCAGTTTGAAAATTTACGGGTTGAAGGAACTTGTGGTTAATCTATTATTCAATTTTTTCCTAATTCATTATCATTATTTCATTAAATTAAATGCAATTCAATTTTTAATTAGATTCATTAACTGAGGGATTTATTGAAAATTGGGGGAAAATTTGATTAGATGACTGAATGGACAACTGAATTGCAATTTGTCTCGTTTAATTGAACATTCGCATCTGATGCATTAAATGCATTAAAAAATTGAATTTTATTCCTTCTTGAATGAAATATCAAGCCGAAGAGAGCATTCTGATAATCCTTTGACCCGTATTCTGACCACTTCCGGTGCAAAACCAATTGTCCCTCCACAATTTCACTGGGTAATTAGTTTCATTATTTTTCCACCCTGTAACTATTCATTCCACTTAATTAAAAAAAACGTGAAAAATTCCACTTGAATTGCCCTCCCTTTGATAAAATTAATTCCGTCTTAATTAAAATTCCAAAAGGTGGAGGAAAAAAAAATTGTTTAATCACCAGAGTCATTGAGCTCGAAATCCTCCCCCCCAGGGAGACCTCCCCCGCTGTTTTCCTCCCGAAAAAAAAAATAATAATAAAAAAATGGGGTCAACGTGGAAAAAAAATCCACGAAAACAATAAAAATGTTGACAAACATCTAGAGCAAGCGAGAGATAAGAAAATGAAAATGAGGAAGTGGTGTGGGGAAGGGGGAAGGGGGGGGGGAGAAAAAACCTCTTGATTATCAAGACTTTTTTCTTCATTTGCATGAAATATCACCAGTAGTAAATCGTACAGGGAAAAGGGGGTAAGGGGGTGGGTGGGGGTCGGAAGGGGCAGAAGGGGCAGGTTTAATCACCATTAACCGTTGGGCATTCAACGTATACTAGAGTGCAATGGGTCGAATTTAATTCGCTAAGTGTAGCTATCTCGAGATTTTCATTTTGGCACTCTACCTTCAAGTTATTCACAATTTTACGCGGTTATCTGCATTAACCATGGAAACATTGTATTTCCCGTTGAGAATCTACTCGTTTTGATTCTGAAATGGTTTAAGTCGAGAGTTGAGAAAGGAAAAAGGGGGCGGTTGGGCGGCGAATGGGGGGATGGCGAGGGGAGAGGTATATGAACATTCCACAAGATGGAAAAGCCTGCCAGACCGTGCCTCATTGCTACTAGAATTTTTTTGTTCCTTTTAACTCCCTTGTGGTTTTTTTTTCTTTCTTCGCTTTTTTTTTTCCACTTTTTGAAACCTCCGCAATGTCTCGCCGCGTCGTTAATCACAGTTAAATTACACTCTAGCGCGTACCGACTTTAACGCAATACACTTATCTTTTTTTTTTCTCCATTTTTTTT
>NW_011887813.1:209006-210200 GCF_000806365.1 Fopius arisanus | reverse complement strand
GTCGTTGTGGGGGTGATTTATGATTTTATTTCAATGTAATTCTCTGGCTTTCTTTCGTCATGGGAAATTACAGTTGATTAGGGTTTGATGAGGCTGTTCATCAGACTTGGGTAATCAGCTTTTCAATTTTCACATTTTTCCACTTGGTGTTTCGATTTAATTGTTATTCTTTTGTAGGAATTAGGGCAGATGCACTAGAAATTAATTTACATGAGTTTTAATGAGGAAATGGGGGGGGGGGGGAATTAATGAAGTCCTTTGAAGTCCGGGAGTTTCGTCTATGGAAGTGTCAATAAAATTTTTTAATTTTCTTGGACGGTAGTTTCAGACAATTGGGGGGGAAGGAAGAGGGACACTTGAAAATTCTTGAGATGGTACTATCCCATGTAAAGACTATCTCACTTCCTCACCTCTTCTCCTTCACAAGTACTTTTTCCTTTCTCATGGCTCTTTTCTTTTTTCACTTCTTCACCACTTTGTTTTTCCTCCCTCCATTCTTTTCTCACTCTTTGCCTTTCATTATTCGTTTTCCCTCCCCTACATTTCTTGTTTCTCAACCACCGCCTGAAATTGCCTCTTGCTTTTAAGTAATTGGCAATCGTGTGAAATTTTCTTTTAACTGGCATTCTCTGTACAATGGCGGACTGTGTATTTACGACAATTGGTATTAAGTTGAATAGTGGGAGTCCAATCAATTTTCAATGTTGAGTTAACGGGGAGTTTGAATTGCTTTTGTTGTTCTTAAATGGAGTACTTCGGTGCGAAGGAGTCGTCTGTTTCTTCGGTTTATCTTGTTTATTGAAATTGGAATTGTGGATTTTGTGGGGATTAATTGATTGGAAGTTGGTTGATTGATTGGGAATATTTCGATTTTCCACAGAAATCAGTAGAATTTTTTATTGATATTGGGAATGAAACTTCAATCAATCGATTTCGAATACCAACCATTTCAATGTTAAATTTATTTTTCCTATTTTTCCGATAATCCTTGTCATTTTCTAGTTCTTTCTTTGCTGTTTTGTGGAATTTAATGGAGATGATGAAGAAGGAGAGGAGAAAATTACGACTCAAGATCGTATTAAAGTCCGTTAATTCCACCTTTTTACGCAATTTTTTAAATTATCCTAATTAGGATAATTCGTGATAGGTAACTGCATAAATGTATCATCTTTACAACAGGAAATTTTCTCTCCT
>NW_011887813.1:206755-208660 GCF_000806365.1 Fopius arisanus | reverse complement strand
GTCGGAAAATGATCCCTTGAGTCTACATCACATACCGTATTAACCCCGGAATCCGTTGAAATTCCATTGATTAATTCTGTCTTTGATGGAAGATGTAATGCAATCCTGTTGTCATTGGAGTTGACTTGAGATGCATGGTGGCTCCATTCTTCGATTCTAAAACAAATAGAACAGTTGGTGAATACATCAGTGCGTTAAATTTCTAATTCAAATCCAACAATTTCCATTCTAAACGACGAGTGGGAGGACAGGTAGGGCTGAAACAACTAACGGTAAGCAAAGTAATTTTCAAAGTTAGCTTTCAAACGAGGTATATAACGAAAGCTCGTGGGTATCTAACAGTACCAACATCATTGTGTACACCGGGATAAATAGGGTAGGGGTAAAATAGACGTGTATGCATCCTCGGGAGTCTACCTATATGGTTTTGACAGTGCCAGTTCAAACTACAAACAAGGCTGGATGTTAACTCGAATAGTTTTGAGAATTTGGGGAATTATTGTGGATCAACTGCATATGCTCTCTAGGTTGTTACATATTTCATCGCACTCTCTTACGCATCATAAATCTATGTTTATCGACGTACGTTAATCTGCCGGTAGAAAAATGCAATCAACTTCTTTTTTTGATTATCGGATAATTTAACGTTTGAGCTAATTAACGTCATGGAAATAGCGGTTTATTGTTAATTGCATACTTGCTAAAAAAGTGATGAAAAAAGGAGATCCATTATGTTTTGGAATTTTTTATTGGATTATCGATTTTCGTGGGGTAATTGCGGTGAGGATATTGTTTGGTAAATATACCATTATCTAAACAATCTAATCGGATGATATGGTAAACATTTCCTAGATGTGGAAATGTCAGGTGGAAATTTCAGGAATAAAGTCGAAATGCCACGAGATTATATCGCTCGAGCTTCTAAAGTTCACGGTATGAATATTCTTGTCAAGTGGAGTAATTTTTGTAATCTCGAGTAAAAAACATTAATTTTCATTATCTGTTTTTCTCTGAAATCGGCACGATTGGTCCCATTCTTTCAATTTGTCCTGGAAAATTCGTTTTTTTTTCTGCAACAGCCGAAGGAAAACGTCAAATTTCTGCTTTGAAAGTACAAACAAAAAAAAAATAGCCATCTGGTGGAAACAAACTTTAGCGAATTTCATGGAAAGTCTATAGGAACCTTCTGGGTGTTTATTTTTGGTCTGCTCTGTTTTCATTCGATGTTGTTATGAATTCGAAACTTTATTGCACCACTTTAGAATGTTCGGCACAGAATTGACGTTTTGGTGATTGTGACGTGGACTTTGTGATTCGAGGTAGAACCGCAGCTTGAATGAATAAATAGTTGTGGGGGTTTTGTTCATTTGGTTATGGAAAACTTGAGGAAGTAATTGATGCTGTCTCGGAAGACCCAAAGGGACCGAAAAATAATGGCCTCTTTAAACTTTCTGAGACAAATCACACTCATTATGACGGGAGTCTCTCCACAAGTGGGCGAACACCTGAAACCATCTTCCTAATTTGAATAACTATTCCCTTCACTCAATCAGGCGTTCAGAATATGTAACTCACTAAATGTTCATAATGTTTCTAACAATTTTGACGGATTTATTTTTCTCGGATTACTGAGATCAATTCTATGCTTGGTTTGATATTTTTGAGTGACGTTTATGCTCTGGGAATTTTGGGGAATTATCAAAATAAACGATAAAAATTAAGTTTTGTAGATTGATTTTCAAAATGGTATTTTTTCAGACTTCTGAGAAAATCTAATTTTGAGAAATTGTATATTTCAATTGAGGAATAATAATGTTACAATTTGCAGTGAATATTTACATTTTATTTAAAAATCAAGTAAACTCAATTCTCTTCACCGTATCAGACCAAAATCTTGGGATTTCC
>NW_011887813.1:205118-206712 GCF_000806365.1 Fopius arisanus | reverse complement strand
ATCAAAATAAACGATAAAAATTAAGTTTTGTAGATTGATTTTCAAAATGGTATTTTTTCAGACTTCTGAGAAAATCTAATTTTGAGAAATTGTATATTTCAATTGAGGAATAATAATGTTACAATTTGCAGTGAATATTTACATTTTATTTAAAAATCAAGTAAACTCAATTCTCTTCACCGTATCAGACCAAAATCTTGGGATTTCCCCGGACTTTTATCTGTCATCTAAAATTCCAACTTTCCCTGAACATTAGTAGCGAGTAGCCCGTAAAATGTAATTATTCCCGAAGGATTTAATAGAAAACTCATCGTAATTTGGAAAATTCCCTTGGAACTTAAAACTTAATAATCCCCTTCCCGGGACTCGAATTGATGGAAAATCCTCTCAAACTGACAGGTCAATAGACCCTGAAATTTCAATTTTTACCCATCAGACGGTAGAGTTGATTAATGGCGGGAGATAATAGAAAAATAAAAAATTTGAATTAGTAAAAACTTTCACGATAGAAATGGAGGTGAATATCTCGCTGGGCAAAGAATGGCCGAACGTACGAACCCAATAAATTTACCGTCCAACGCCATTTAAATCGGCTTTCACTTGAACATATACACACCCGTTTCATACAATCTCAATGTGCACCAGTGATCACGTATATCTCTTCAAATCCGTATCCAACTGATATCCCATAACACATAATGGGTATCTCGGGTTTGACTATTGCCAACTTTAACTCACTTCGATTTAATGATCATTCCAATAGTAGGTTTACTGAGAAATGCGTTCAATTCCGATGTGAGTGCACTGAAGTTTGTTGTTTGAAGGGTGAAGTGGAGGGGTAGGAATTGAGGGACTTGGGTGTCACGGTAAATTCCAATGGCTTGTCTATGCACTTCTAGGAGTCGATTGACCCGACCTCGCTCTCTAATTCCATACCTCTCTTACCCCTTACTTTACTTGACACACCAATCACCATTTTAAACACAATCGATCCAATTTCCTATACTCCATGGGGGAGGGAAATCAGATAATCAATGGAAAAATTAATTTTTTTTTTTTTCGTTTTAACAAGTCCTAATCCGTGTCCTAATCCACAAAGCGTGTCACCATTTTTCGCTTTTTTTTTCAATTTAAAATTTAAAAATTATTATATGCGTAAAAGTATTTTTTTTTAGAAACCCAGATTCAGGGGTATTCCTTGAGAACTCTCGTTGAAGTCGACTTGTTGCCCTCTTTTTATACGCTACTGAATTTATTCACCAGTTTTTATTTAGAAGCTTCTTTATGTTGGGTGAGACAGTTCTTTGTTCTGGGGAATGTGCAACAATGAGGGGGTAATTCCCGCTGGCCATTTGGTCCATTCAAGGCTTTTTAAGGCGCTGTGGGAGGGCATTATGAAATATTGAGATGGAATTTTTCCAACTTTTACTTTTTATTTATTTTTTTCCACTGATTGCGCCATTAAAAATTCCATTTGTATTTCGATAAAATTCTTTTAATCGATTGCATCCGGAAGTTCGTAAACTATTTAGTCGGAAGCATGCGGATTGATACGAAGCTGAAGTGATTTAGACAAAGTTGAATTTATCGCGAT
>NW_011887813.1:203083-203652 GCF_000806365.1 Fopius arisanus | reverse complement strand
TTGGCTGAATTAATGATTATGTCACTTACGCTCTTCTGTTATTGAGCTGATTTTTTACCTTGGAATTACTTCGGTCGGGCTATAGAATCTCATTCAAATTTCTCGACGAATGTAAATTCAGTAAAAGCAACAGTAGTTTGTCGCGCAATTTGTATTTTCTTTTCAACTCCACCTATTCGGAAAAGTTGATAACGAGCTCTAGTTGAAAGGCAGTAGCAGTCAGGCCAAGTGCATAACGGCCAGTGGGTGGATGAAGGGGGAGGGGTCAGGTGGTGTTGTGCTCATAAAAGTGAACACATTGTGCGAGATATCGGTATCAAAGCTTATGACTGCTATCCCCCGAGGTATATTAACCGTGAGGGTAAACTCTTGTTGCACTCGTGACCCAACGGCAATATGTATCTTGTCCTACATCCGCCATTCACCTACTTTTTTATCCTCCAACCATCGGAGAACAGTTTTCAGTCAATTTTTTCAGTTATTCGATTTTTCAACCTAGTCCGTAAAGTCGCGCATTACGTCCTTAAAGAGTTATATTACCCATATCTTCGCACTTTTCATATCTTTTT
>NW_011887813.1:199433-202708 GCF_000806365.1 Fopius arisanus | reverse complement strand
TATCGATAACAGAAGGGAGGGATTTTCATGTGATAACGGAATGAGACAATTGGTCATTATATTTGCGCTTTGGGAGACGTTTCGACTCGCATTCACTCGCTCGTTCTCTTCTCATAGTTTCCACTCAATTTTTTTTTTATGCTATCTCATTTCTTCATTCCAAGACTTCCTGAAACATCAAAGACTATTTTCAAAAACACTCTATTTTAAATCCAAAATTTTTTTGCAAAGAATCTGAAATTAAATGTCATATTTTTATAATTTATTCATCAGGCGTTCCGATTTTTAAATCATTTCAGGGGATAACAAATAGAGCATTCAATTTTGCAATAACAAAATTCCTTTATATTCCACTTTATTGTCAAAACCATAGAAATTGTAAAGTCACTCAAATGTTTTGTCTCTTTGGCTTAATGAGATGAGTATTCATAGAATTTGAGGCCACGGGTTGGAAAATTTTATCATTATTATTAGTATTGCTTCGTGAATTTGGTTGAGTGGTATTTTAATATATTGAGAATAGCCAATGGGTAATTTTGACCTAATTTGGGTTTGAATGTCTGTTTTACAGGGGTTTGGGGATTTTGGGGGGACGATTCCGCATGTTTTAATTGTGGGATTATTCAGTAGTTTAATTATATGGGAAGGCTAATGTTTATTTTTTATAATGTTTGTTGGCAGCTTTTGCCGGGCTAATTGGTAGCTAATAATGCTCTCGATTGAGTCGGTAATTTTTGTCGAGGTTTTTCGTTGCTCGGCGAATGCTATTATCGGATAATAAATGGTATTGGAGCGTGTGTTATAGTGATACGATATCGATGATATTGTTTTGGTCTTTCAACTTTCTTTCTATCTTCTCTTTCATCTGCTCTAGTTTACGATGTAATTGAGTGGAGCTGGCTATATCGGTTGTTGAGTACTGGTTGGAACAGAACATGTCTATTTTTTTTGTCCTATAGAGGATTGAATGGTCTTGGGATTGAAGAATAGCAATAAAAGGACATTGAAGGAATTTAGGATCACATTTATGGCTGTTGGATAAAATATTAATCGTAAATTCCCAAGGTAATGAGAAATTGAAATCAAATTGGAACTCTAGTCATTGAAAATAGTGGATAACATTATGAAATAAATTTTTAATAAATGCATGAAAACATTTTTTGCATGGAGAAAAAAATGTGGATAAAGTTGTGGAATGTTTTCATCTGAATTTCGGACATTTATAACTCGGGCATTGAGTAACTTTTGTATTAAAACAGCGGTGAGTGGACAATATCGTAAATTAAACTCGTACTACTGTAATAAATAGTTTTCACAGCTTTGTCAGTTAACACTGGTTGAGTTACAAAATGGTTGAATGGTTGCTCAGCCCGATGGTTTTGTCCAGTATCAACCAAGTGTACCTCAAGAGGTTGTACTATATAGGTAAACCCCTTATTCGGGATAAGTGCTGGAGTTATACAGCCGAGGGGAAAACTTAAACTGAGAAGCTTAAACTTGGTATGAGCGTATGAAAATACATTGAAACTTGAACGAGTCTGTGAAATGAGATAATGCAGGGGAAATTACGGAGTGAAGAAGTTTGTGTATTGTGGTGGCGAAAATTTCATTATTATTTATTTTCATTTTTTTTAATGTTATTTTTTAGCAGGATGAAGTTTCAGTAGTTGCGAAAGTTGAGTGTAGGCGTGAACTTTCCTGACTTGATTTTCATTTTCAGTTGAATCTTCAGTAGTTGGTAATTAATTCATTAATTAAGGGATTTCAATGAGTCAGGGAATGGAGTTGTTCGTTTTGAGGAGTTTCTGGAGGAAAATCATTTATTTTTAGGGACAATTTAGGGGAGTAGTTGCACTGGTTTTTTTTTGAGGATTTTTGAAAAGACAGATGAATTTTTTGGTTGGGCTGTTGGAGTGAGGGTGAGGGAAGTTGTTCGATTAGAATAACTCGTTTCGAATCGGAGTTGAATTAATGTTTGAGATTTATTTCAATGGTTTATCTCAGTCGATTCGTTTCGTATGAATGCTCTTCAATTAGGATTTTTCACCTGCTGAGGGGACAAAATTTTATTTTCTCTTTGGACATTGCAAGTTCTTTTAATTGCGTGTGGGGTACTGCATGTTACTGAGTCACTGGGCTGTAATTAACATTTATTTATTCGTGTTTCTGATAGTTGAAAATTGTTATTCAGGGAATGGGGATAATTTCTCTATGAAAAATTCAATGTTTCACGGAGGAATCAGTGTTAATTGGCAATTTAGAACCAATAACGAGGGATTTTTCGTTAAATGTTGAACGTAATTTTTGTCGGAATGTGTCTCTTCATGTGACATGAGAATTTTTTCTTGAATAACGAGATCTTTTTTCCCAGCATTTCTCCTCGAGATAAAGAAGCTTTTCTCACTGTGCTCCAGTCCTCACCTGCGCTCATAAAAAATAACTATCCCTCATTAAACCTCTTCGTCAATTTTAATTACTGTATCCGAGGTACATATTAACGCGTAGTTTCTGCGTGTCCTATCAAGTGCCGAGTCAGCGTGTTAGAGGATAAATTAAGTCGAAATCGAGATGTTGAATGTCAGAGCACAGTGAAAAAGCTAATCGTAAAATACGGAATGTCATTTACGATGCTTCCGATCGGAGAAATTGCGAGATGGTAATAGTACGTTACGACACATGGTGAGAAATTCAATAAAAATTACGGGACTTTAGTTCGTTTACGGATCACGGAAGTGACTAAGTAAATTTACGTGGCGATAATGTAATTATTCACTGGAAATGCACTGAAGATTCCGTAAAATTTTCCTTAATGACGTTTCACTCCGGAAATACGGAAACGATTTTTCGTTTTTTCAAAATTTTTTCTTTTAATTTCGTAAATTCTGACTTTGAAATTGTGACTTGCAATTTTTACCTCGACATTAGTTATTTCAAAATCGTAATCGAATCTCGATTTTCGATTTTTTCATGATAATGTAGTTTTTTCAGTAGTTCGCGTACATAAGACGAAGAAATGAACTACCGAGGGGGTGGGAGGGGTATAAAAATGGGCGAGGTACAGAGAAAAGAGGGAGAGGCGAGCCCATTACTCGAGAAATAAAAAAAAAAGAATAAAAAAAAGGGCTGGTTGGTCGACTCAACTGGCTGTAGTCGACTCAAGAAAATCTCTCTTCTACTCTACAGTTCGTTCTTTATACCGATGATGCCCTGGGGCCACTCGTCCTTCAATCTCTTTCCCTCTCTCTTATATACTCACTTTTCCCCCCATCACCCCC
>NW_011887813.1:196095-198183 GCF_000806365.1 Fopius arisanus | reverse complement strand
GATGATACACGTCAAATTAAACTTCATGAATTTCCAAATATTTTACAACAGCCCCACTAATTGGCGGATAAATCTTCCTATCGGAAAATCTCATCTGGACTTGTTTTTTCAGGATGAAAGAAAAAATATATACATAATTTCATTCTGAAAAAATGGAAAATAGAAAAAAAAAATTGTTGAACCTATCCGAAGTAATTCTTTTTTTAAAAAATCATTGTCACGCCGAGTCAGCTGAAACTTTTCGCCCTAGTGATTAACTAAAAAATAAATATTCCTTATTGAAAAGTTGGGAAATACTCCGTGACTACTTGAATTGTTCGGCAGTTTCTCCTCAAGTTTTTTCGCTGTATAAAAATATCTGGAACTTGGAAATAATCCACGAAGTTAACTCGGTGAAACTATTTAAAACACTTTCGAATGGAGACAGCCTCGACGAGAAAAAAATCGATAATATCTCTGTTGATAGATAAACTCCGACTCTAATCCTTTTCAGGATTAATCGATAGTATTGGGTATTATATGGGGGAATTGTGGTGGCTTATAAAGTTGGTTTTCTTGGTCCTTCAAGCACCCCCATTCCAACAAGGGGGGGGGGCAAATCGTGAAAAATCGGCAAGTGGATTTATCCCGATTCACTACACATGAAATTTCCCAATAGTTAAAATTTCATGAATGAAAATTTCAACGAATGATTCGTTGATCACTTTCGTTCGGGAATTTTAAATTTGTGAAGGAAAATCTTCTCTTCGACAATTCTAGTTTTCCACACGAATTTCCCATACGAAGTATCCTAAAGATTCGCAGGAGACAATCGCAAGACTAACGAAATGAAAAATCCGTTAACGAATGTTGCCGATGCGTCTATGGGGCACATTCGTGTGGGGAAGTGTCTAACGAATAAGGGAATTCAAAATATTCGTTCACGGATTATATTCCCAAGTGTCTGAATAGGCCTCCGGGTGTGAAAAGCTTTTGGTGCCTCTTCCCTTGTACGTGGGTATTCACACGATTTTATCTTAAAAACAACCTGAAGCGCTGCACCGTGAACAATAAAAAATAATCTCCAGATAGCGTATCATGAGCAACACGAAAATCAATGGAATAGTCCATAAAAATTGCAAGTATTTTAAGTGGTTTCGGAATATAAAAATGAAAAGAAGAAAAAATTGGCATTTTTCCAAATAAGATTTTCATTTTATTTGGTTTTTAGTACACGGAGAGAAAAATACCGGAAAAATTACGGAACTTTTACGTAATCGTGGGGTGACTTTGTGTTTCGGGAAAAAGTACTGGAGGTACCGTAAAATTGTCCTGAAAGTTTTGTAAAAATTCCTCCTCACTACGAAAATTTTTACGTAACTTACAGTATTTTTCCCCGAAAACCAAGGTCACCCCACGAATACGTGAAAGTTCCGTAATTTTTCCGGTATTGTTCTTTCTGTGTAGATTCTTATTCTATTCAATTCTTTACTGACAATACAATTGATTGGTGTAATTACTTCACAATAATTCGAATAATTAATTTTCGCATTGGTGGCGTTAACGATTTTAAAACGATAATATCGTTCGTAAATTTCGAAAGACGAGAAGTGAAATTTTTCTGGGATTTAGTCATCATCAAGTTATTAGGGGAATTATCTACACATCATTTTCGTTATCTGTCCCTTGGGTTTGGGATCTAAATGAATGTGAAACTGGGAATTTTTACGGCCTCAAGTAATAAAAGTGTCTCATTAGGGACAGTGACCTCACAAAGAATGTATCATTGAAATAAAATTTTTCAACGTTTTCTGATGAATCGAAAGTATGAATTGTGGGGGGTAGTTGACTGACAGTTTTATGATCTCAACGGAGTCAAAAAAATGAATAATGCCAAGGAGGTGGTGGTAATTTATAATTCATGGTGGGGACCGAGCAACCTGTCGGAAAATTTAATACCCACCAGCCACCGGACGTGCGGGTGCATGAACATTTGGTCTTTGGTTCTGGGATCCCCCACGTACATCCAATGAAAAAGGAAAATGAGAGGTAGAGGGATTTTCCATCATGGGGTGGTCCATGTACAGGGTGTCTCATTAAACCGTCAGA
>NW_011887813.1:192996-194680 GCF_000806365.1 Fopius arisanus | reverse complement strand
AGAAGGGCCGGTTGAAGAAGTAATCATAGTATGATCTTTTATTCTTTTCCACCATCTTCTTTAAAACTTCTCGCGGAAAAACCCGTCAGCATTTACGCGGCGATTTATTGAAAGTGCTCTCCTTGAGATTAACTCTTTTTTTTTTGTTTCTCCAATTTTTTTAATCACTTCGGATACACATTTCACCGACTCTTGAGTAAATATTCAAGGCATGTCGTCACGTGGCGCGTTTAAAATGAATTAATGTGTGTTTGTGTGTGTGTCCTTGCGTGATAACTCGTGAAATTGCAGTGAATGCCCTCGCCCTTTTTCTTCCTTCATTTTTTCTTTTATTTTTTTTTTTTTCTTTGTTTCCCCCTTTTCTGACTTGCAGAAAATAATAGCATTGGGTGCAAAGTGCGGGGCGAAAAAAATACAGGGGAAAATTGTTGCTCGGGTGTACGTGTTGTATGCTAAATAAAAGGAATGTGGTAATCATAATGGTTGAGAGACAAGGACTTTCCGGTGTTTATTTTTGCTGGTGAATGGAACTCTCTGAGTGGTTTACATGTGAGTAATGTCGGATTATTTATTTTTTTTTTCTTGAGATAGGGATTTTTATTCATCAGTATTTCGTGAGGTTTTGGGATTTTGGGGTTTTGGGGTTTTGGGGTTTTGGGGTTTGGAAGTTCAGAAATGGATCGGGCTTTGCTAATTTTCGATTTGTTTGTCCATTGTACAGAAATTTCGTGCCAATTTGTTGTTCTGAGGGTTTTTTTAAATAGAGTATTGATTAATTGTTGTTATTTTCTTTTCTGGGGTTTTGCATTGCGAAAATACACCTGGAGGGTGTGATTTTAGCAATTTTTTTTAGTTCGACCTTTTCGGTGATATTTAACCTTTCTTCCTTGACATTTAACTTTTCCCGATGGAGTGGGTAAGACGATCCAACGATGCGATTATGGGGGCGGAATATATTTCCGGTTTTACTAGTGTCTGCCATATTTTATTTAAAAGATCGATTCGAATGAGCTGGATGAGGAAATCGATTGATGAAAGTTGATGATATGTTGCGGTGATTTGGGGGAATGAGTGGGGAGAATTTTTCTATTCATCCTTGCTTTCATTTATCTTTCCATTTTGGGGATTTATGGATGAGGACAGGAGCTTTTTGTCGGACCTCTTTGTTGAGACCGGATTTTCGAGATGAAAAATAGTAGTGACTCAGCCAAAAATAGTGTATTCCCTTTGGGAAAATTATCCTTCAAATTTTCAATGAGTGAATTGAATTGAAATTCAATGAAACATTAATTTAATTCACCTGTTCCCAATAAATGCATGAAAAAATTATTCTAGGTACCCGGGTAAAAAAAAAATTGTAATCCGAATATTTTTTTCAAATCGTCAAAAAATTTCTGGAAAACTTTTCAGATTTTTTTTTATGAAACAGAAACAAAATCGGAAAACAAAACAATTGTTTTTTTTGGGAAAGGTTCTGCAAAATTTTTCAGAAATTTAAATAGGAAAATTTTTTTTTATAATTTACATGGCGTATTGTTTAAAAATATTAAAAAAGTTTAAAAAATAAGAAAACAGTATAATTAAAAAAAAATTATATTCGCAAAAATTTCTAGAAAATTATTTAAAAAAATTTCCGAACCAAATTTTTGAAAAACCTAAATGTTTTGTCTCCAGATTTTTTTTT
>NW_011887813.1:186961-191981 GCF_000806365.1 Fopius arisanus | reverse complement strand
TTAGGGCGATTTTCGAAATTTGTCGGTCTTTTATTCTTCCGCAGTAGAAGGTATCTATTAAATAATAATTTGTCGTCCTGATGGCACGGGAATTATTCTCATGACATTTAAAAAGGCTTTTGTGCTGTACTAACGTTATTATTAAAACTTCTACATGAAAAAATCGTTTGTTCACTTCAATCGACCTCACGGTACACATTGTCAGAAACAAAATCGTCTCACTTCTTTTTTTTTTGCTTTGAAACGTGAAATTGCATTGATTCCCATCCATCGCAGTCGCCTGGGAAAATTTAATTAAAAAAACTGGGCTTCGAGAACAAAAAAGGGGGTGAGGAGAAATAATGGAAAACAGTCAAGTTTTCCACTTGAAATTGTTTTTTTTTCTCAGTCGTCATTTCTTTTTCCGTCGTTTCCTTCGGATTCGGGAATGTAAACGCATAATTTTCCAGTGGCTAATAATTTTACACGAGTTTTTGATAGTCGGGGTACAGTTTGAGGAGTAATTTTATTTATCTGAGTGATTTTTTATCGTTTCACCCATTTGGGATGATTTAGTGCTATTATTTTCTACTTATCGTGGAAATGGGGTGAATTTACCCTCACGTTGTACCAAGCTGTGCCGAACAAACTTTCTGTCTGCCACCTCTGGTAGACGAGGCGACAATATCGTGTGGGCTTTGGGGTGGATTTTAATCCACCCCTAGATTATTAACACAAGCTGCTCAACGGCTTGGTTAATTGCGATACGTTGTACATCTGTATAGTCGGAGCATGACGTATCTTTAATCTATCGCCTAATTGCCTTTTGTGATTTATGGAGTCGGTTTTTGGGGGGAGGTAATTGGAATTTTCAGGTGATGGGGTTGATTAGTCTCAGTTGATAATTATTACAAAAATATTTTCTAGAATTTTTATTTTTTGTTCAGACTTTGGGAATTTTGCGATTGATTTTCTCCCATAATCGTCGAGTCTATTAAATAATTCATTTTATTTATAGATTTCGTGTTTGTTTATGGATTAATCAATTTTTGGCGAAATTCTGAAGATAAATAAATTCCAAATTTTAATGACAATTTTGTCTGATTTTTTCGCAAATATCATCTCATTGATTTTCCGAAAATTCAGTGAAGAATTTTCAAATTTTGAAACTTCATCATTCATTAAATAATAACAAAAGTTAAAAAAGGTGAGACATCCTTAAAAACGTGGGTGAATCCCGATTTCCCGATCTGCGAGTGCTTAAATGGCTTCCTAGGCCACGTTATCCACCAGAAATAATGACAGGACATAGAATTTCCGGAAATGACGCGTTAAAAATAAAATTTCGATATTTCCAACGTTTTACTCGCATTAAACTCTCGGAAATGGTCCATCTGAAACTCGACTGTTCCCCTTATTTCTCGCAATTAATATAATTTCCCGAGTAAAATGAATTGAAATGTCACAATCAGAAATACCTTAACTTCAACTTCATGAACTATTAAAGCCATAACAGGTGGTCGAGCACTTGGTCGTGTCGGAAATATTCCACTCCTCTATAATGGAGCATTCATTATTCACGCTTAACTTGTTGTCACTGTGATAATCACGATTTTCCTGTGGAAAAAGTTTTACCGAGGACTAAGAGTTATGGAAGTTGATCATAAAAGGGTTTTATCGTGGGGCGATACCGTGTATTGATGGAGGATTCACAATAATGTCGCTGGATAGAAATTTTTTCACTCCTTTATACTTGAATTGCACTCGATGAATTCAGGTGACGAAGCGAAATTCGTCAATTGCTATTTTTTTCTTTCGCAACTGACAGCGAAAATTATTTTTGTACCAATGATGGGATAAAAGCCGGACTAGTTATTTCTTCTATTTTTTATTTCAACTTTTAAGTGAGGATTTGGGGGAATTATTGAGTTACATTGACATTGATGGACTAAAATTTTCAATCTCAATCATTTATTCATTATCAAGGGATTATTTTGTGGGTGATTGATGTGTCAGAGGGGAATAAATAAAATAGGATGATTACTTATTCATTAGAAGTTTTGAGAGATGTTAATTTATTTCGGGCGTTTTTCCAAAAAACTTGTGGGTGACGAGTCGATATTTTAGAGACGATTTCAATGATTTGCGAAATATAAGGTCGATGGTTTACCTGAGAAGAAAATTGGAAGCTGTTTTATTCGTTGAATGTGTCGGGGCAAAAGGTCACGAGTATTTCTGAAATGGGCGGAATTTCGTGTCAATGATAAATTTGATCGATTCATTTTTGGGATTCTCCCCGTTTAGAGTTCATTGACAGTTTATAATCAAATCAATTAATCATATAAACGTCGTTGTATGTGTCCTGATTTAATCGTGAATAGTTAAAGAAACAGGGCACCCTCCTTGCACCCTCCTGCACTGCATCCTTACCCCGGGTAAAAAAAATTGTAATTGGAATATTTTTTCCAAATTTTCTAAAAATTTCTGGAAAATTTTTCAGAAATTTTTTTTTATCGAAAAAAAAAATCTGAAAGCAAAATAATTGTATTTTTGGCAAAGGTTTTGAAAAATTTTTCAAAAATTTGAATAGGAAAGACTTTTTTTATCATTCAGATGACGTATTTTCTGAAAATATTAAAAAATGAAAAAAGTAAGAAAACAATAGTATAATTAAAAAAAAAATGAAATCCGCAAAAATTTCTAGAAAATTACTAACAAAAATTTTCGAAACAAATTTTTCCAAACATTTTCGTAAAATACCATTGTTTTGTTCACCGATTTTTTTTTTATTTAAAAAAAAATTTTCGGAAAAGTTTTCCAGAAATTTTTTGAAAATTTGGAAACAATATTCCGATTACAATTTATTTTACCCGGGTAATTAAAAACGAAATGATGTTGTAGAGTTTCCCTGAATTTTCCAGAGTTTCACTTAAAAATTGGAACTCGACGAAATTTTTATTTGTAGAGCAGAATACTGAGGGTATTTTCTCTTTTCGAAGGTGCCAATAATTTTTCTCTGGCTATTGAACTTTGAATAGTTTTATTTATTACTTTTATTGGTACTTTTATTGGAGTCTTCTGGTGGGTAAATATTGGTAATTGGAGAAAAGCTGTTGTTAATCTTTCCCAACTTGTAATCCTCGACGTAACGCAAAGTCAGCGAAATTTTGTTGGGATGGGGTAGTGTTGCCGAATTTCCAAAGTCTGTTTACTATTTTCCTTGGAAAACAAGTTGTCGGATTCTGTCGATTTTCTCGCTGAGTTGGCACTAAAACTAGGAAGTCCTTCGCTTCTCTGAGATCTACTCAATCTGCTGATAGATGCCAATACCCCTGATTCTCCATGCAACTGCAATACACTCAAAAGTCCTCTTCTTTGAACAAATAAAAATTTTTTAAATCAACAAATAAAATTTTCGTATGAAATCATTTCATAACATTTTAAATAACAAGTTATTTTTACAAAAAACACACGGAGAAAAATATTTACTAAAAATGACGCAACTTTTAGGTTGCTTACCGATTGCGAAATTGATTCGAAAAATTTGAATTACGGTATCGTAATTTTTCACAGATAATTCAGATAAAAATTACGCAACGCTGCAGGAAATCCGGGACTTTAGATAAAAATTACGTGACAGTTTTTCACATAAAATTGTTTAGAGTGCAAAAAAAAAATTGTTAATGACCCCAAGCCGTAAATTTTCACCAAAAATTTCCCCGAAAAATCCAATAATTACGACATTGCACCCCTAAATAACTCCACCTCCTGAAAACCCGTTGCATAATTATGCCATCCCCTTAATCACCGAAAACCCTCCCCCGACTAAACCCAAAATGTTCTAAAAACCCGAACTTAAACCAGAGGTAAATCCCCCGTAAATAAGACAAGAAAAACCGACGAAAAAAAAAATCCCCAAAATTACCATTTCAACGGTTTCATTTGGAAGCAGACGCGAGAGATTTAAGGGGATTTAGTAAAATCGCGTAGCAGTTTTACAGCATCTCCCCGTGGGGGTGAAGAGATGCACCGGAGAGGAAAGAAAAAAAAAACAAAATAAAAAGAAAATAATGAAGGGCGGCAGATAGGGAGAGGGGGGAGAGAAAAAATGAGAAATTCGCTATTCATATGCGCTAGAGTCTGAAGTGCCAGTCCCGCGACGATAAAGTCCTTTTTACGGGTAAGCTTTTACCTCGACGCCGCTTTATTACGTGGGTCCAACCTCAGGGGACAAACTTTGTTTAACACGACAACTCTACCTTTCCTCTTGCACTTGATCTTTTGTATGTGTGCGATTCACCTAGACCCGAGATACAACGCACCATAAACCTGTGCTACAGGGGTATCTTCAGTGGAGCTCGGATGTTCCGCATATTCACTGGACCCATCACCGCATAAATATATACTGGAATTAAGTATCAAATCTACTTGATTCAAGTATCTATTTTTTTTTGTGATAGTGCAGCGACCGCTATAAATTTTATTTAATAATAATATAGTAACGACTGGTAAAATCCCACCTGTCTGT
Organism: Fopius arisanus; assembly: GCF_000806365.1. Classification (NCBI taxonomy): domain Eukaryota; kingdom Metazoa; phylum Arthropoda; class Insecta; order Hymenoptera; family Braconidae; genus Fopius; species Fopius arisanus. The sequence continues at coordinate 187,474 of NW_011887813.1, read as the reverse complement.
CAGTACGAAAAAAATAGGTTTGATTTTTCCGGTATTTTTCAATTTGACTTTTAATTTTCAAGATTTAAATGAATTTTCGCGGAACAAATGGCGGAATTGGACCCGAGAGTTTTGACAGCAATGGGAGGATACTTGAAACAATGTGAATTAAAGATATAACAATTGATATCTATTGACTAATCAGTATATGTAGATATGTAGATTCGCTAATAAACCCAAATAGGGTTTCTAAAGCATTAAATAAAAAAAAAAAATGGCGGAATTGCGGAAGCGACTGGAAAACTCCACTGGCCCCTCAAAATTCACCTCAGATGACGATACGAAAAATGATATAAATTTTTTTTTTCTCAGCAATTTTTATTGAATTCTTGTCATACCAATTGGCACATGAATGGCGACATTCTTTCCATTAGCGGTAAAAGAGGCGCGATAATCGGCGCAACTCCAAAGGCATCCGCATTCACGAGTTTCACATAAAGTACACTCGACATCACGAAAACCCTTTACCCTATG
>NW_011887813.1:174871-176751 GCF_000806365.1 Fopius arisanus | reverse complement strand
ATTATTATAAATTATTATTACTATTGTGACCTTTCGCCTGAATTTTCCGAAATTCTTCTGAAATTGTAAATTCGAGGCGAGAATTTGTCCTGCGTTGACCCTCAATGTTTCCATTACTCTCAAACAATTCAATTTTGCACAACCGCCCCCCCCACATACCCCCCACAAACAAAAAAAATGGCAAACACTGAAAAATCCCGATTGGCAATATTGAGTTCGCCTTTCCCTCCAGAAAAACTTCTATCCACCGGATAAACCCCTGTCGCAATTTGATTTTTCAGCTATAAAATCCATTTTGAAAAAAAAAAGTGAAAGGCCCCATCGATTTATCTTCTTACTTCAGTCAACCGCAGAATTGTTACTGGTCTCGTTTATTTTTCAAATACCCGGTTGATTTTACTCACCCATGAGTCCATCGTCGGTCTTTCCCGTCGACGATAGGGAAAAGCCTCTCGGCACTTCGGCGGTCACGCCAAGATGCGGATCGTTGGCCATTTTTGCGGTGAAAATAATAAAAAAAAAATAACAAAGAGAATGAGATGACGAGGCAGTGAAGGAGAGAGAGAAAAAACAACTGGTGAAATAAGAGCGGGTAAAAAACAAATCCTCACTCTCTTCTTTTTCTTCCTCTTCGGCTCATTTCCGGTGGATAGCTCTCGACTCTGGTCGATCTCCTGCTCCCGCCATTTCTCGCTAAACAAAAAACGAAGAGAGCAGTGGAAAAATGAAGGAGAAAAAGTTGAGAAATAAAAATGGAGAATACCGGGTGAATTGAAGCCATCAGAAAAAAATCAATTGGGAGGGGGCGAAATGACTAAAAAAAATATATGGCCGACGGAAATTGGGTCGCAACGCTTAATGATCCGATCGTCGCTCCGTGTTGCGCCACAAATTTAAATAGGACCGTCAATTTCATGTGGACTGATCAATTTCTACTTTTGAGGTGATTATTTCCGTACTTTTTTTCGGAAATCGTGGATTTTTCACTGATGATCTGCGGAATAACGAGTTTACGCGATTTCTTCTTTTTGTTTTATAGTTTTTCGATAATGAAGAGACGGAACTGGAGCTGTTCCTGAAAAATTTCGCTACTGCGTAATTTTTTAATTATAATCTCGTATGAATCTTTAATTATGTCGGTTTGAGTTCAATTTTTATTAAAAAGGTTCATTAAATTTATTATTCAGTTTGAAAATTAAAAAAATATCAATATTCTATGATCATCATAAATTAGTTTTTTTTTGTAAATTGTAATTATACGCCGAGGTTCGAAAAATTTCGGTCATCAATTTGTGGTTGTTTTTTTTTTATTTATAATATAAGTTAACGTATGAGTTATCATTGAAAATTGATTGACGACGTCCATATAAATTAATTATCGAAATGTCATCATTGGTCCTGAATTTATCGCGAATGACTGATTGCTTTTCGACTAATTGTCCCTCTAATTTTCATAAATTTCGATTATTCATTAATAACTAACAATTCACCTCATTTGACAGTTCGAAAATGATTAATAATTCATATATACAATCAACGAACTAGATATGAAAATGAAACCAACAAGAAATAAACATAATCACCAAAAATAATCACCAAAATTATAAACAATAAAATAACTCAACATTTGTTTTACTCAAAACAAACTTTTTCGTTCAAAAAAAAAATTCCAAAAATTTCCACCGGATCTCATTCCCCCCTAAAAATTCCCCTCCCCCCAAGAATACCCCCCAAATCCTTACCCAGCATTTTCAATTAAACATTTTTTTTCTCCGTGTTCACTCAATTTAAACTTTATCTCCTCCATTTCCCTACATTCACCCCCACAAGAAAATAAATTCTCCGAAGTTGAGTCTCGCATTCCCATCAGTTGCCCCCCC
>NW_011887813.1:163713-174841 GCF_000806365.1 Fopius arisanus | reverse complement strand
AAAAAAAAGGAAGAAGAACAAAAAAAAATTCGTTATCATTTCCACAATTCTTTCTCCTCGCCTCACTAATATCGATTTGTTCACACCCCCTCCCCACCCCCTTTCTCCCCGTACCCCATGTACAAGATGCTCGTTACTATACGAATTGCAGTTACGCCCTCAGTGGTGCGATAGCTGGTGAAAAAAGGAATCCCCAAGAAAAATAAGATAACGTTGGGTTGCGGGAGGGGTCAGGGGGTGGTTGGGTGGATGGGGGTCGTGGGGAGGTTTGTGGGAGGAAAAAGGAGAAATGTCTCTCCATCGCGTGTTGCGAATCCTAGAAACAAACGAGTTGAGGTGGGGCACTTACTGGCGACCGAGTGAGCATCACGGTAGAAAGTAAAGAAGAAAGATATAAGGAAGCGAATGAAAAAAAAAAATGGGAGGGGTGGAAAGGGAAAATAAAAAAAGAAATGTGCAAACGTACGTGGCCAACGCCAATGAACTGCAAACGTGAAGCGACTGGCGAGGGGTCCGCCCTTATTTTCCAACCCTTTCGTGTTGGCTTGTCTTTTTCCTTCTTCTCTGAGTCGTTTACTCGGTACGATGCTGGAAAAGCGGAAAAGCTTGCCCTGCAACTGCTACTCGTATATAGCCAACTGCTTTTACCCCGCTGGCTCGCATCTGCACGAATACCTCTTTTCACCGCAGAAAAAATATAAAAATAAAGGTTTAAGGGGGTGGAAATGGTATTTCGCCCCGGTTTTATCCCTCTCGTCGCCCAAATTTCTCACCAATTTTTATTTATTATACTTCGATTCAATTTGCACTGGTATCTGCAATATTCATCCGGCTCTTGGGGTTTTTGTTTAAGTTGGGATTTTTTATTTTTATTTGTGGGTTGCAGTGGAACGAGGAATTTTTGATATTACATATATGAGGATGGGAAATGGGTCGGGTATTTCAGTAATTTTTCAAGTATAGGTAATTGGTTGTTCAATCATTTTCGGGAATTTCGGGGGATTCATTGGTTTTTGAATGGAATTTTTGAATTAATCCAATTTGGGTGAACGTTTCAGGCATTTTTAAAGGGAGACCGTTGAAAAATTCATTTATTTTCATCCGGCATTTTTTTCAGCTTCACTCCACGGTTCATCAATATGAATTATTATTTTTGAAAATATGTGGGATGTAATGGGCGAATCGAGATGATGAATTCGAATTTCTGATGAATTGAAATTAATCTAAATGTTCTAATAAATATTGCGATATATTTTCTCTGTTTATTAATCAAAAAAATCTAATGATTTGTTTTATTTTTTGTTTTAGGTAAGTCCCACCAATTTACTCAACCCGATAACATCTATTTTCATCCTGAGGTATGTACTTAAAACTCCTCTGAACTCCTTGGACTCTGAATCATTGTAAACTCGTCGAGTTGAAGTCCCAAAATAAATCGAAAGTGTAAAAGAGTATTGGCCACGTGGGTAATAAAGTAGCCAGTCTCGGACATGTGCGAATGTTTTAAACTTACAACCGACGTCAAACGCACACTCCAGACCGCTAGTTGATATATTTATGCCGAGTAAATCAGCGCTGACTTAAAAAGAAAAAAAAAATCATAGAGGGTGTTAAAAATTTAGAAGTCCATTCCACCCAGACAATTACTCTCTTTGCAGATCATCTGCTTCAAGAAAAAAAAATCAACTTCCCCCCGCTACCACCCACCCCTTCCTCAGTTGATATAATATTTTATATTTATTTATATTATTTTATTTTAGTCACAATTTTCGATTATGAGTTTTGATTTAATTTCGATTGAAAATTTTCACTGAATTTCTCATTTATCTATAAAATTCAAGATTACATGTAATTCTCAGGTGAATATGAGTCTGGAAATTGATGATTACTTTTGACAAATAAATATACTGATCATTAAAAAAATCTACGAATTTCAAATAAAAATATTGATGTCCATTAGCTTGTCTGAAGTTGAAAGAAAAAATGGAAAAAAATCATAGACGGCTCGTAAAAAATTCACAAGTAAATTCGACCCAAACAATTACTCTCTTTGCAGGCCATCTGCCTTGGAAAAAAAAATTTCAACTTTACCCCTGTAGTCCGCCCTCCTCGTTACCACCCACCACCCGTCTTTTCTCGCTTACCCACCATCTCGTTTCTCTTTCAACGGTTTTCAAGATTTTCCCACCAGTCGCCCATTTACCGTGAAAACCATAAAGCCAGGCACGCCGGACGGGTTATGAATAAATTTGTAAAAAGCCCTCGAGACCCTGAGAGTGATGCTAGACGTTGTGGATGTGTTGGTACCCCTCTGTGAACCGTATCACGTCGTTGAGATGAAAAAAAAAAAAAACGTTCGGGGGGCTAGAAACATGAGAAGTAGAAAGAAGAGTTGCTCCCCGGGAAACTAGAGAAATTGGGGTCAGGGGAGTGAAATAAAATGAAAGATTTTTACTTTTTATCATTTAGCACGCCGAGAATTATTGATACACTGCATTTTTTCTGGTTATTTTTTTATTCACTGGGATTATTCAAATGTTCATATTCGTAAGTGCAAGGAGTAAAACGATTCCGCAGAAATGACTGCTTACCGGTTTTCCGCTGAATTTCAAGTTTTTAGTTAGAAGTGTTCAATTTTTTTAAATATTCAATGGAATTCTTACTCCATATGATCCATATGACAAAGAAAATTCATGAAAGTAGCGAAAAACTAGGTCAATCAGTCAAATTTTATCGCAATTTCGGGATCGATACGAAATGTTTCATAAATGACAAAATATCGAATGAAATTACACCTCACCGAATGAAGAGTTTAAGAATTGAAAACACTGTCAATTTTCCTCTAATAATTGATTGACGTAATTCCATTTTCCATCGAAATCAATGCTTTCTCCTGTTTCACTCTCTTCTTGACTTACAATAATGAGTTTAATTAATGAAATTTCAATGTCTATTTTTTGCACAAGCGATTGGGAACGAAAAAATGTTTATGGGAAATGGGACATAAATTTTTGGGGGAGTAAAGTTCTGGATATATTTACTTTGATTCTGGGGGGTTATTCTTGTTTGCAAGGATGGGATAGGGGGCGGGGGATTAATTCCATTGGAAAGCTGGATATTTGCGATTCAAAGTGCTGGGATTGAATCTGGCATCGTTAATTAGGGTGATTTATTCTGCTATGAAGGTTTACTGGAGTTTTTATTCCATTGGAATTCAGGCGAAACTGAAATGCAAACGGGGCATGAATTTTATTTAAAATATACTGTTGAGAACTTTTGGGTGAATAAAACTTTTCTTGATAATTTTTTATCATCTTTGTTGCGAAGTTGTAAATTAGGATAAGTGCTTTCTCTTGAGGCCACTTTTCCGCCAATATCTCGGAATTGAAGAGAGATGGCGATATTTTTCCGTGGATATTTTTTATGGAGAAAATTGAGAGCTACAAAAAAGATATTACCGGAAATATCCCTAGAATTCTTCAATTACAAGATAGAATTATTAGAAAACTTGAAGAAAAATCCACTAGCTCCAGTTTCGTGATATATTTCCGGTGAAATTTAAATCTAAATTTAAAAAATCTAAGCAATATTATAAATGTTCCGTATGACATAAGCGGTCTTTGTCAGAAGTAATTTTTCCCCCACAATTGGCTGGGTACATCGTGTACACGGGATTAAATACGAGTAATTAACATCGCGAGGCGAAAGTTTTGGGGTAAACATGATGTACATGGAAAAGTCAAGGGGATTTTCCAGTGTAATAGGTTATTTTACCGGGAAAAAGCTGAATATCATGGGAAAGTTTAATTAATTAATTATCAGACACTTACATTTCACTCATGATCCTTCAACCCTCGAAGGAGAAAAAAAAAATCTCAAGATAGTCTACATGTTTGCGGTAGCTTCAGCCCCCAGGACGATCTCAAATTATGTAGTCCCCCTGTATTTTCCATTCTCCAACAATATTTTCTCCTTATTTCCATCATTCGCCAGGTTTACGCGGGTTTTCCGTTCAACTAACGAGTATGCCCCCCCCCCAGCCCAGCATTTTATCTACCGCTTTAACGCAATTTCTTTTTTTTTCTACCTCTGTACTTTCCACAGCTCATGTAGGACCCCCTGACTTTACGATATACGTGCCCACAATCTTGGGATTATAATCGTTAAAAGAATATAACGAATGCACGATACGCAGCCACGCGATATTTTATATTCACATACTTATAAATAACAAAAAAAAGTCAATTACCTGAGATTTTGCTGTAGGACCCCAATTTACCTGGAAAAATCTCATTTTTAAATATTTATTGTCAATTGGGGAAAGCTCGTTAATTATATTAGGATATTAATTTGAAAAAAAAATATATATATTAATATTATTTTTTTTTATTCTGGAAAAAATGAAATCGTCATTGAAATGTTGATTAATTTAATTATGAATTTTTATCTGTGAGGAAAATTGTACGATCTATCGGAATCCATTTTTCTCTTGTGTTAAATTTCTAATGCAACAATTTCCCCGTCCATACGTGAAGCCACTGAAACCAGTTTATTCAAACCTAACGGATCACCCATTACCCGTCGATGAATAAATCACAATCCAGCCAGAGGCCATTTGAAAACGTTTCATTCAATGTGACCCCAAGAATCAAATAAACTCCAAGTCCCAAATAAAACACTCAATTTCTACTCTAACCGCGGAAAATAAATAAAATAAATAACGAAACACCAAATCCACATTCATCATCACTAACTGAAAGACACCTGACTAGTTTCTCTTTTTATCGCAGGACAATGCCCACCGTAAAAATAAATATATTCAAAGCCTGTGGGATTAATAAAATGGAAATTTATGAAATTGAAGGGAAGATAAAATGAGATAGACAGGAAGGACAACCCCAAGGCGAAATTACATCAATAATATGAATCAGGAAATTATAATCAATATTATAATTCAATAACATTTTTTTTTAAATTAATTTGAACCTCGTTTGATGAAATAATTTCATAATAAGACAGTCGTTCGTTAGATTTCAGAAAGATATGGTTAGAAAGAATATTTTCCGTGGGGAAAATATTTTTAGCTTTATTTTAAGAAAGTGTTGAGTATTGTTAGATGGTGTTGGAAAAAATAATTTTAATAACATCTCAATATTGAGGAAGTAAAATGGCGTGCCACACATAGAGAGTCATTCAGTCTTAAACTTTGATTCGTGACAGTGCTGTATTTACGAGATATATATTATATATTGTTTCACTTGAAATTTCAAGTGTAATTTAGCAAGAGTGCAGTTGAAAATTGTTCCGAATGCTTTCCATGCACGGACAATCGATAAATCGGTAGATGCCGCAACGAACGGGTGAAAGTTTTGCGAGTGCCCGAGGGCCAATTCGAGTACCAACGGGTGAAACCCCGACAATATCTGCACATTACATTATCCGCTGTAAAATACAATCGAAGTATTTTGCCTACGCGACAAAAAGACAAGACGATTTTGCGTAGGCAAAGTGAGATGAACCGTTAGCCGAGTCGAGGCAAATCCTTATACCGATGAATAGTAAAAAAAAACGTACAGCCCGACGAATTGGCGTTTTGCTGTGCGAGGTGAAGGTATCCTCGGATGAGATCGAATTCGAGGGAGAGGAAAATATATTTGTGGTGAGATGGAAATATTGCCACAGGGCCGGAAACGATCGGCTAAGCTCGGCGTAACGGTCTCCATCTTCCATCCTTGTCATAACCTCAATTTAGCTTTGCTTTACGCTTTCAGAAAATTACACTTGAAATTGCAAGTAACAGCATAAATACTAATAATTATTGGAGATCGGTAATGCTGAATCTGTCTGAATCAATCTGTTTGAGTTGAAATCTTTCTTTATTTAAAATTATCGATTGGACTGATTAGTCAAACAAAGATCGTAGAGACTTTGCGGACATGAACCTAAAAGTTCAATTATTTTACAGATATTTACTTTTAGAATTCGTATTTATAAAAAATTCAAATTGGGGCTTGATGTTCAATATCTTAAAATCACGAGTTTCGTGGGATAACAGCTGAAATAGAATGAAACTGGGGAATCAGATGAGATAAGTGATGAATAAATGAATTATCAATTTTGTAATGATAGATTATATCAATTGAATTGTAGATTATTCCTCTTCTTGTCAATTTACTTCGGAAACTGGTGTAGGCGATCCGGATAGAAGTAATATTCTCGCTTTTCACGAATATAATATTGAGAAGTCATAAAAGATGGATCGACACGTTGTAAAGAAAAGACTGTAAAAAGAGTGGAAGTATTTTTGACAAATTGATATCTTTTGAACCAGCCAAGATGCCATATTTCACCACCTCAGCATTATACTCGTGTTGATATCAAGGCGTTCTGCTGGTGTGGCAATATCCGTAAAAATAGCTCTAGAACTTTGGCTATTCAATCTTTCCTGCGTCAAAAAAGAACTTGAATTGAATTTTCATTTTATCCAGCTCTGTTCCAAGGAACCGCCTATTTTTAACGGCTAAGTCTCCGGAAAAATAAACAGCAAAAAGTGAGAAATTCACACAGCATTCGTATTGCGTTGGGTTATTTTTGTATGGGGCACAATGTGAAGGCAAAATGGGTATTTATACGTTGAGGGAAGAAAATTTAAGGCAACGTTAAGAATGAATCACGAAATGCGAATATTTATTGCGCTAGGAATGCACTACGCTGCTTAGAATTTTTGGAAATTTCAGGCACAAAGTTGTGGGAATTTTCCATTTTATATGTTTGCATTCTTTTTTATTCAAAACAATCGCCAAATTTTTGTTCTCTCTTAAAAATACCAGAACCCTGGTTTTTTTTAAAGATAAATGATGATTAGCGGAAAGAACTACTATAATTGAAACGAATTAAATAATTTGTTAATGAAGAATTCTGTAGAAATTTCATGTCACTTTCGAATTTTTAAAAAATGTCATTTTTGCAATTGGAAATTTCAAGTGTAATGTCCACAGCTTAAGATTACCGGTTTTAATACAACTTTTTGGCGATTTTCATTGTATTTGATTTTCGAAAAGAAGATTCAAAATTGAGGGGGTATTCTTTTTTGGGGCGGTTCAAGGAAATGTTTATAAATGTTTCGAGATAGCGTCGGATAATAGTTTAAATTTCTGGAACGGAAATATAAATATCTTCTTTCGATTTCGTATCTTTTCCAGCTACATTTTTGTTTATTCTTTATCTTAGCTGTGAAGTGACGATAAAAACCTTCGAAGAATTTTAGCGAGTCGAGTGGTTGTTCCGTTGATTTCAACGTCAAATACTCACGTTTTCCGAGATTGCTGGATTTCTTTCAGCGATATTTCCCAGATATTGGAATTTATCAATGATTGCTCAGAGATAATTGTTGACTCGCATATCTCTGGAGTCTGTTGGAACGCACAGAAAAATTCTGACGGTTCTTCACAAAAATTCCAGAAAAATTAATTTTTCAAGATCAACCGAATATTCTCGTATTGACCCAATATTTTCCAAACAAACCTGCAATAATTTATTTAAACAAAAAACATCTCCAACTCGAACATCAGCATTTTTAATTAATCCATAACATGATATTTCGTGTTTAAATTACTTTAAATTACTGCGAGAAAATGGGGGAACACCAGGAAAAATCCGCGAAAACTTCAAAACCGCCCCCTCCTCATTTAACTTCCTCTAAAATCCCCCCCTCCCCCACCCCTCGAAAAAGTTACTCGAAATTTAGCGCACTAGTGCCTCCCCTCCCTCAATCATCATAAATCTGAGAATTTGTGCACCAGCAAAATCCATCGCCGTTTTCATTCTCCTCATCCACAAAACCGGTATATCTAATTAAATAAGGTGCATGTGTACAGGTGAACGAGGAAGTACCGGTCGAAGGAAGTACGGGTGGGGGAATTAGAAGCCGGTGCATGAACTTGCGTGAACTTTGCTGAGAAGTTGTATTGCGCACCAACACATTGCGCTCTTAGGAATTTCTTGGAATTTCCGTTCATCCTCCATTAAAAAAAATCGTATTACACATATCGTTACCGATCCATCTCGCCTATCGCCTTAAACTTAGACTGATCCTCCATTGAAATAAACAAAAAAATTAAATCAATCAGATGATTCGTTAAAAATAATTACCAAAATTAGTAGCGAATATTTGAATGACCTTAGCTTCAAATCCTTTGACCAACCGGTACCGTAGAATAATTGCATTACGTAATTATAATACTGTTGAATGAAACCATTGAGTCATTACGAAACCACGTGAATATTCATCGCAGCATAATGAACGAGTTTATAGAATTCCCTTCATCCTTTCTCTACTACTAGAATATTTCAGCAAAACCGTCAAAGTTTGAGAGAGTAGCCCTGACTTTACAATCCACAAAACGATTTTCCCCAGGTATGTTTCTTTTTCGTTTGTCGAGACGACCCAGTTCTAATTGCACAGGGTAGTTTCCACGACTTGGGAAATTATTCTCGTGCGAAAAAGTCACCGTAGAGAATTTATTGCCGTACTTTTGTTCCTCTTTAACACGCACGTATATACCTTTATTCTTTGTTCTTTCGCTAGAAGAGACTTCTCAACGAAATTCTCAACTCAAGTTTTCGCGATTCTCACGGGGCCTGAGCTATGACTTTCTTCAGTCATTATTACCTTCATTTTTCACTCAAGTTTTTTGGCGCACTTGGGAGTATTAATACTGTTATTTTATCGGCACGAAATATTGGCGCTATTGCTCCGTTTCCTCGTCACTCGTTACAAGTTTTTTATGACGGAAATGTTGCTCATGTTTTTGCTGTTTCATTCACAACAGATTGGGAAAAAACCGTCATTTCACGGATTGTTGACTGCTCATCTTCAACGAAGTTTTATTTCGCTTTTAACGCTGTAAACTGGTTTTTTAATCAAATGATTGATTCATGAAAAAATTGATAAAAGTGAGGAAAATATCAATCGTGCGTCTGGATTCGATAATTTTCATTGTTTATTCGTTCAATTTTGTCAGATTTTTTGTCCCTGGATGTGTCAGGATCTAGGAAGAACTGAAACCGTAAATGACAAATGTGGCGAGATAAGTAAAAAAATTGTGACGTGATTAAAACATTTTTAATCCCTCGAGGGCAGAGAGCACCGCAGAGTGACAGTTTTTTCTCACAAGAGGAAATAACAAAACCTATCCAGTTAGACAATTTCCTCTAAATTGTTAATCCCATTTCAATCGTAAAAACTTGCCATTTGCGGTAATCAATTATGAACTCCATTACTTCGATTAAAATCACATTTCTTCGTGTTCACGTTGTACAAAACGTTGTCACGTAATTACGGGCTAATTGATGATACCGTAAAAATCCAGTAGTGCAGAGAAAAATGATTAAAACGATGGGAAATTCTGGTTTCACGTGATAAATTGAAATATCTGAGAGATAACACAGGAAACATGAATTATAAATGCTGCTGTCATGAAGGGAGACATTTGCAGTTCCATGAAACGTAAATAATTTATGTTTCCATTAAGAAAATGACGAAACAATTTTCATTCAGTACATTATAATTAATTACGATTAACTGTTGCCTGTTACATTTTACGGAATAGAGTGCTGGAGCAATTTTTAAAGAAGCTATTGACAATTGAAATGAATTGCATCGCAATCAATCGAAAAAAATTTTTCGTACAATCTCCGGACTGGGGAATACTCATTACGTAATGATGGATTAATTATGGATAAAAATACTGGAGGTGAAATCACTGGTATTTGTGTGAACCAAGAATTCAGGGAAAAGCTGAATGATACTCCATCAAGAATACCACGAATAGTCTCAGACAGTTTCTCTAACGAGCTCACTTCTACGATAGAGTAGGAATTCTTATAACGGTATATATACTGCAAATAACGAATGGAACAGAAAATAAAACCATACATAAGCCAGGGTATGTACCTGTGATAATAGTGGAGCGAGTTGTTTCCCCCGTTTCTTTCCCTTTTCGGAAGACATTCCCACAATTCATTGTACACGCATTGAAATATCGTCGTCATATAACGAGAATTATTTCTTACTCCAAATATCTATTCGGAATAAATTCCTTGGAATCAAAATGGCGAGTAATGTATCACGATGATGTGATTCTCTCTACAACTGTAAATTCCGAATTTGAATTCTCCAATTTTTCTGACTGTAAGTTTAACTATTTATTTTCGACAATTTTATTAACAATTCATGTTGATATGATTGTGATAATAAGGACATCAGTAAACAGAAAATGGAGGAATTCAATGAAATCGATATAAATAATAATTTATATGGAGATGGATAATGAATTTAATGGAAATCAAATTAGTTGACAAATCGGTGATATTAATATGTAGAATTTCCATTAGTGAAAGAGTTGTCAATTGATAAATTGATAAATTGATATTACTCAGGACCTTGCTAATCTACATTGCGCAATGAAGATATTAATTACCGATCTATTTATTTCCCACCAGTAATTATAGTTGATATAAGAATTATTCCTTTTCTCAGTGCAGTGTTTCGGGTAAAAAAAATTGTAATCGAAATATTTTTGCTAAATTCTCAAAAAAATTATGGAAAACTTTTCAGAAAATTTTTCTTTTGGAACAAAATATTTTTGGGAAATGTTTTTAAAAATTTTTCAAAAATTCGTTTTGGAAAATTGTTTTTATAATTTTCTAGAAATTTTTGCGAATATAATTTTTCCTTTTAATTATACTGTTGTTTTCTCACTTCTTTGATTTTTCAATATTCTAAAAAAAAACGCCATCTAAATTATAAAAAAAAATTTCCTAATCAAATTTTGGAAAAACTTGTCAAACCCTTTCTGAAAAATAAAATTGTTTTGTTTTCCGATTTTCTTTTGTTTCCCAAAAAAAAATTTCTGAAAAGTTTTCCAGAAATTTTTTGAAAATTCAGAAAAAATATTCCGACAACATTTTTTTTTCACCCGGGGTACTCCCGAATTTGTAATTATGCTCAATAATAATCATCAGAACGTGTAATCCATCCCGCGTGATTCATTGACCGTTTCTCTTATCATTATTCTTGAATTACTGATAAAGAAATTTGTATTGGTGATTAATTACACCTTTGGGG
>NW_011887813.1:161669-163118 GCF_000806365.1 Fopius arisanus | reverse complement strand
GAATTGAATCCATTAAAACTTGAGGTATTTATTTTTATTGGTAAATAGAACAGCAATTCATGTTTCATCGAAAGTGTCTGATGGCAACTTAATTATAATAAATTTTATCTCAAGTTGGGAAATCGAAGTTTATGCTGTACATGTATGGAATCATCTTAATGAGAATGGATCATATATCATTCTGCATAAGTGAGTGGAAGCCTTTCAGGTCACGACGAAGAGTTGTCATTTTTCGGGTAATAATTATGATTTACGACTTGATGATTATTCATTTCAGCCGTAAATATCTTTTGATATACAAGGGAGAAATTATTCAGCAAGACTCTAGTGCGCGACAGATTTTTTCAAAAGTCATACGCAATTTTCATAAAATTTATGACTCGTTCCGGATGCAACCTATTGACAACATCTGAGGTCAACTGTTGTTATAAAAAAAAAAACTTTCATCGGAGAATCTTTCAATTCAAAATCGAATGGTCATGTTCCGTAATCATTCGAAATGCTTTAGTCAATGTAGCAGTGAAAGGTTTTCAAGTGTCCAATGAATATTTATGATTCTGTCAATATTTTTTTTATTTCCACTAACAACGTCTGATTTTATAATCTCGCTGTCATCCATCACAACAAATTTAAATTTTTCTCAATGCGGAAATCAAAATTTCGAAACACCTGTTCTCTCAAGCCGATATAATCAAAAGAAATAACTGCCCAATGATTAATTAAATTCAAATTTTTAATCAGTTTAATTTGAAGTTTCCTTCATTTTTTTTCCTGAAGTCGGAGAACTTTTTTTCTCAGCCGATGTTGAAGTGGTAATTTTCTGAACAAATGATGATTTCATGGAAAATTCACTTGAAATTCCGAGCGCAATTTCGGAAGAAATGACGGAGTTCTGTCTGTCAGTCAAGTGCTGTTATCGATGATCTATTATTTCGAGCGAAAATTGACACAGACAGGGTCAGTTGCCAATTACTCCATCTGATATCTATTTGCATCATGAAATATCCACCGGCTTCCACAAACTCTTGATTCTAACCGCCTATAGTACCCCACAAAATCACGATATATTCTGCAACAAGTGACACACACAAATTAAACCGCCCTACTAAAATCTTAACTAACTAAAAATATTTATTTGTTTTTCTCATAAAGCGATGATAAAAAAACAAGTGGATTTGAATTATCCGGAAAATTCTGATATCTAAATAATAATTTGTCACCGTTTCTCTCTCGCCCCCCATTTCTCTTCTATCTCAAAGTTTCCAGGATTTTAATCAACAAATTCTTACCAACACAACTTATCCCCCGAGTAAACGCAGATGGGTGACACAAAGTTTTGTTATTTCTCGTTTCAACCAAAAACATTGAAAACTTTCGTCCGCACTTTATCAAATGCCGAGGCCCTCACGAGTTTTCCTCACCTCCAACTCGTATTCCACTTGTTTTTTC
>NW_011887813.1:156555-160459 GCF_000806365.1 Fopius arisanus | reverse complement strand
AAAAGGAATCCTGAAATAGTTATTTTTTTCTTTTTTCGCTTCTACCTTAATGAACTTTCCCGCGCTATTGCATACGGAAATAGTATAGCATACAGCAATGCGATTTCCCGCCGATAAAAACTCGTGCCTTCTTTCTCTGTGTGTGCACTTTTTTTTTTCTCCCCCCGGATATAATGCGAGAACGCATGCATTGCACATAATTAAAGAGAGAACAAATGCAATTCACTCGAGTGTTTGGAATTCGTTCATTTTTATTGAGATGTTTGTACGCGAAAGCGCAACGCCGATATTTTTCTATTGTTCTATTCTCATTCGTTTATCGTTTTGTCGTATTTCTTTGGACTTTTTAAATTCCTTTGATCTTGGCACTTTTTTAATGGAGAGTACGGCATTATTATCTCTGCGCGCCTTTCACAATTATTGAAGTTTCATCATTGGTTTTTACGATTGCTACAGTTTTTCAACGGAATATTGAGGGAGTGGTAAAATGAAAAAATTTTTCAGGTCAATATTCTCAGTTTACTCCACCGCAGACATTACAACAAAAATTTTGCGAGGAATAAAAACCTAATAGTCCAGATTTTCAAAAAAAAAATCCATAAATTTTTGAGAATTAACATCCACCGTCCCCTCAACATATAGCAATAAATCGTAAGCAATAACAATTATTCAATTCGATGAAACAATTGTCTAATATGAATTACAATTAATTATTTTTTTAAATATTCTAATGTAATTCTGTCTAATACATTGACGTTAAGAAATTAATTGAATAAATTACAATGATATAAATGCTGATATATTGAATAATTGTTATGATTGAAATGGTAGATTGGTAGAAGAGGTTTGGGTATGGTGTAGGAGCCTATCGAAACAGTTTAGTGGAGGCTCTGCATCAAGATCAGAGTCCAGGTATAGGACGTGGATTTGAACGGTTGGTTGGTTGCCCCCTTTCCAACCCAAGTCTACCAGCAATAACGTTTCTCCTAGGGCATGCATATGTGCTTTATACGGTATATAGTCCATGTATTTAACTCCTCCCCCAGTTGTACACATTCCCAAAGGTGAATGTTTGCGCCCAAAGACTAAAAGGAAGAGGTAGCCAGTTATCCCAGCCAGTGACTCCTGAAGGTGGACTACTGGGTAATATATATTAAAACCGGGTCTATGTCATATATATGTATATCGTATAACCCTTATATCCAGGGTGACTGGGGTGGACGTCCAACAATTTATCGTGCTCGGACGGAGTTTAATTTCGTGGCCGTTGCAGAAGCTAAACCCAACCTTCTGACTATAACAACTCGAGTGGAAAGTCACAGTATCTTCCCAATTGTCTTTCACCTTTGGCCCATCAGCTCTAACTATTTCCTTGACAATCGGTATTCTATATCCAAGACGTGTATTGCCTTATCTTTAATACGATATAGTTATGCAGAACTCGGGTTTCACCAAAGAAGATGGATTTAAAAAAATTTTATTTTAGGGTCTCGCCCATAGTAGATTTGAATCGAAAGAACTTTCATTTACAATTGAATAATTCAAAAAAAATTGGAAACTCATGAATTATTTTCATTTTCCCTCTCCTATCGCCGCGGATCAATCATCGTTAAAAATCTGAAGAGAGAGTCATAAAGTAGTAGTAATTAATTACGTAATCAGAGATACAGCAGACGGGGTGAGAAATATTTTGCAACTGCGATAACTCTCAATCATTCCGGGGATAAAGTGAATTTACATTTCACTGTGCAGATCAGCGCAATATTTTTTTTTATTTTAAGACACTCTCAAACGGTTAATTCATACCGTCATTAATATGTTGGAGCCAAGTCATTGTCCTGGGCACTTTACTATGAATTATTCCACGCGTAATGATTCTTCTCCCGTCATATTCAGTCTGACGTGTCTATTACCCTTCTCTGTGCAATAATAAATAAATTATGCTAGTTTTTGACACCAATTTGAAGGCACTCGAATGGAAAGAGCACTTAGTGTGTAATGATTGAGTAGTTGATTTTATTAGACCCCTTCCTATTTTCTACCGAGACTCCAACAGACATGAGAAAGTCCTGGATATAGTCCGGAATATATCGGTTGTGCAACATTTCGAGAGATAAATAATAACCCGTGCTAAATCAATATTATCTTAAAAATAGGCTTTACACAGAGGTGTAATTTTACTGAATTATCATTCTGGAACAAATTGTTTATTGAATTTATTATTGCCCCTAATGGTGAACATATGGGAGAGAGGAAATAATCAATTCTCAGATAATTCAGGAGAATACGAACTCCACATATTTTCAATTAAATTCATTTTCAAGATTCAATGAGAGAAATTATTTTTCGTAATTAAATGTATGAAATTGTTTTCTCAACTGCATTTTCTCGACATAAATGGTTTGGTTTTTAATGAGAATAAAGATTGAACTTATTAAAGTTAGAAATTTCTTGTTTCAATTTTGATTAATTAATTAAGGAACTTCATAAAGAGAATTCCAATTTAACGAACAGTTCTCATCCGGTAAATTCCGCAAGTCTCAGATCAGCGTGAATACCATTCATTATTTTAATTTCCGAAAATAATGAAATATTTCCCAAGCCCGAGAATTCATTAAATTCGCTCAGTAAACATTCATTGAAACCACCCAAAACGAACCTCAATAAATTTATAAATTCTCTCATCGTTTCACCGTTTATCCCGACTTTACCTCCATTTCCCTGAAAAAAAAGCGAGGAAAAATGATTTCCGGATTAATTACTCAGGACTTGAAACCACACCAGTACCTCCAGTACCACCAGTGAATTCATCCCTCAGTTATTCTGGTAGAAGGTCATTAAACCCGAGGTATTCATCGGAAATTTTATCATCGAGGCAAAAAATAGAGTTTGAAAAATCGATTTCCCTTTTATCCGTTATGATGCGATTTTCCCCGGGCGATTAAAAAGACTGAGTCGTGCAATATCCCGTCTTTGTCTTTCTGCCGGCCGTGAAGGAAAAAAAAAATGCATGTGTATGTGACTTGGCTGACGGAAAGGAGATACGTAAAAAGGACTTGCCCCCCCTCCCCCTCCCTCCCCCTCACCCCCTCTTCGTAGAACTCGTTACAAGCGACGAGATAACGACGATAACGACGATAACACGATCGTTCGGAAGTTTGAGCGCAAGAGGTATACGAATATCGTTCCCACTGCACTGGGATATTCAATTTTTTTCACCAATTTTTTTTTTTCTTTCTATCACGATCCTCACCCAATACTCCCTTTTGTCCTCGTTTACCTTTTTTACCCCCTTTTTTTTCGTATTCTTTTGCAGTTTTTCAGATAGAACCCCTCGAGCGCTGAATAAATTTACGCGCGTCTCGTTGCGAAACTAAAAAATGAGACGGGACGAGAAATTGAATCGGCTTTTTTTCTTCTCGAATTGATCGGGATAGTATTTAATTGTGTTGCGTGAGGGAATGCCTGGGAATTTAGGGAGAAATTCTAGTTGTTTTAGGGCGTGGAATGAATTATTTTTTTGGAGAAATAAATTACGTCATTAAATAAATTAAATAAATTTTCTTGCGTCAAATTTTAGGTACATCAAGTTGTCAATTGTGGAATTCTTCGGAATTCCATTGCAATTTCAACTTCGAAACTTTTGAAAATGGGAATCACCCTTTTGGAAAAATTTACAAAGGAGCCAGATAAATTATCATGATTTTTCCTGCAGTTGTTTTTCAATTTTCAAAAATAAATAATGATCAAACACGAAACCCGAAAAATGAAAACTCACATTTCTGAAAATTCAGATCGCATCGGAGAATTTTAAAAAATTTTCGGTATAATAAAAATATTCTATCGCCATCCACCGAGAATATCACGTGAATCCGCAATGTGCTTTTCAATCGCCTATATTTTC
>NW_011887813.1:151797-156055 GCF_000806365.1 Fopius arisanus | reverse complement strand
GGGATTTCAACGAATCAAAAATTAAAAAAAAAAGATTTTAGGAGAAAATTTCGTTGGGATTTCAACGAATCAAAAATTAAAAAAAAAAGATTTTAAGAGAAAATTTCGTTAGGATTTCAACGAATTATTGAACTTCGGTGACAATTTATGAGGTTTGGCAGACGCAATCCCCGTGGAAGCTGTCAATCCCTACCCATCACTAAGACGAATGTACATAGAGCTCTCCGGTGAAACAGCAGCGAAATAAATTCAGAAACTGGTCCAAACTGTCGAATGTCAGAGCGACTGAATTCACTGAAACTTAGAGCCTCCAGGTGATGGCAATTCCGGGCCTTCGGGGGGGGTTATCGACCCGGTGCACGTACCATCCCATCACTCCATGTGAGACAATCAACCGGCCAACAAACCCCAAACCTCCAAATAAGGATGAAAATCATAGTCAAGTTACTTCGCGGAATTGATTGTCAATTGAGTAATCAGCTAGACCGGAAATCTATTGTTTCGGCACATCCGTCTCGGATGCTTGTTCGAGTGTCGAGAGGACTAATCAGGCCCATTCTTAACTCAAATCGAATTTAATTAGTTCAATTCGAGATTGCCATCCACTTAATCATCTCCTGCATTGAAAATCCTTTCCGGTAATTCAGTGGATATACCCATAACATCTGTTTTCGCAAAATTCGCAATTGTCATTAATGAATTTAATCTTGAATATTGTTTTTCGACTGTTCACATAATTTCATCATTTTCATTACCCATTTTCGGTGGAGTGCTTTCTCATTAATAATTTTACATCCTGTGGAATATACTTGATTATGTGCCAATGATTCGATTCCATAGCTTTTAGAAACATGAAATTTTCAGTGGAATATTATATTAGCAATTAGTAACGGATGTTAGTCTTAAATATCGGGGAGGATTTGTATTCATTCTAGAATATTTAGACGGAAAATCGATGGAAAACTTGTAATGCTCCGACAGCTCATATCCTTTTTGGAATGAGAACAATGAAATTATTTCCGATACTCGATGAATTCAGAACTCGGGAGAATATCTCCGTTGCTATTTGGGAAGTGTGTCATCTGGGTGAGAGAGTTGTCACATGGTTGGAGATTATCTGAAAGTTCATTGATATTCATGCGGTCATTTGAATCGTATGATTATCTCCATGAGGATGTCTTCTGACGTAATTTCCAAAACCATTCTGCTCTCTAAATTAATTGAAATCATAACTAACTCACGGGCATATTCAAATCATGTTTAGTTTGGGGTTGATTTGGGGATTGTGCATCCGGAAAAGTCATTAGTATTGATTGCTCAAGAGGTAACTGTTGGAAATTGTCAACAAAGAGTTAGACTAGTATATTTTGTACTTCTCAGAAGTTAGGGGAAAATCTGACGTCAATTTTCTTGAAATTTCCACGTAAAAAAATTTTTAGATCGTTTCAACATACAATTGAAAATTTCGATAAATTTCCAGATATTTCCTGATATTTCCAGAAATCTATAATAGTCTAAAATCTTAAGTTGCGACGTGGAAAATTTTCAAATCAAGTCCTTCGAGAGTTGAAGAAATAAAAATTCCGATCTACGATTTAAATTCTCGTCTGAAGTCTCTCGAATTCTGACTCGAACTTTTTCAAATCTCGAGTGAAAACTCTAGTAAAAATTCCCCCAGTAAATTACGCCGAAAAACCTTGACTCTCAATTCCAAGACTAATAGCACTGAAAAGTCCCATCTATTGAGATCCGTTGAGAATTGATTATTGCATTATTCAATGGAGTAATTCACTTTGAAAAAAAAAAAAAATGGAGTGTCAATTTTCCCCTCTCTTTTGTTCACGATAGAATCGCTTTAGCGACAAAGTGATGGAAAATGACGGCTCGAGAGAAGAGCGAAAAAGTGATGGGAGGGGGTGGACAGAGGGTGGAAATAGGGATGGAAGTTGACGATATCGGCTGTCACACGAGCCAACCATACGTCATCCCCTGAAGAGTTGAGAGGAAGAGGGATTGAATTAAAGGCGCGCCTGGTGGTGGATAGAGATGCCAACTTTTCATATTATACTCTTGAGCCCCTTTTTCGCACGCTCCATTCCATCCTCAGCTGATTCCCGAGCAAAAATCTCAATTGTCACGTGAGCGACAAGCAAGTTCCTGTAACTTAAATAATATTTGCAAAAAAAAATACGAAACTGCCAGTCTTTTTCTACTCTCGACGCCATTTATATGCGTCGCGGTGCAGGAAAGTCAAAGTTTCTTCATTTCAAGCGCTAAAGTTTGAGCGGTTTTTTTTTTATACCAGATATTGTTGCTTGAATGTTGATAATATCGGTCACAATCGGGGAGAAGGAGATGAGGGACGAATCCTGGCGAGGGATTTGATTTCATTTCGATTTGTCTGTAGTCAATTTTCTGTAATTACTCCTGGAAGAATCGGTCGCGGTTTTTTTGTAAATCGAGGATTTTGAGGGTTCACTTCAGGGATGACCTCTCTAAATTTTATTCAATAATAATATTACCCCTCCAAATTAAAAAAAAAATATTAGAAGTCAAAATATTTGAATGTGAATATATTATTTTTTCAATTGTAATACTTTGAAGATTTTTTTCGAGATGGAGACTGGAGACATTTATTCTTTTGAAAGTATTAATTTGGAAATGTTTAAAATTTTGGTGGTTTATTTAGAGACTTGGGAGATTGTTGAGGGCTTCGATGTAGGAATGGAGATTCTTTGTAATCCCTGAAATATTCAATGCCACCATTTAGAACTGAGTCATTCTATCTAGAAGAGGCTTGCACTTGAGGTGCCTCCATTGATGTTCCAGAGATAGTGAATGACTAATTTATACTGCGTCAATATGCAGACGAACAATTAAGCTGTGGTCTTAACATTTTGAATTCATGAATCCCATTGAAAATTCACCTTCGAGAACTAAACCCATCCATTCCAAATGATTGTTACGAACAAAATTACCTGCTAGAAAATGTAATGAAACAATAAAAAACTCAACTAGTCTCGATAAATTATAAAAAGTTATTTAAAAGTTTAAAATTAATCCATAACTCCCGATAATTTTTCGAACTGTTGATTCATTTGCAAATAAACGCGCGATTTCACGCCGTTATCATTACCAGTATCAAGTGAATTAACCAAATCATTTTTAAAAAATCAAAAATTCAACATTTGACATGCATTATCTGAAAAGCGAAGCCACTAACTCCCCCGATATTTCCCCAAATAATTTAAATTTTCATTTGCAATGCTATCAATTACATTCATCAAATTCCCTGGCATTGCACACTAAAAAATTAAAATATATCAGAGAGATAAACATTTCGCTGATATTTATACCAATTCCAATGCCCGTTAAATCCCCGACTGGAAGTAATAATGGATATGCCAAATTGAACGAAAATACCATGAAAAAACGAATTGAGTTCCACAGTCATTCACAGCGTCAGTTTTATCGTAAATAAATTTTTTAAAAACTATAAAAGTGCGCAGAGAGGGGCGGAAAATAATGGAGAAATCAGAATAATCGAGAATTATTCGGAAGTTCAAGCGCAATGTGTAAATTTGGTTCTGACATTTGGTTTGCCGACGAGTGCGTCAAGCACTTGACGCAACTCCACGTACTTCATGTACTCGTGACACATGATGCATCAAGTATATATTTTTTTTTCAAATTATTTAATTCCGGAGATGTTTTACATTTCAATGGAGGGCTTTTTACTCGAGCCCGTTGGGGCTAGTGAACTTGATGGAGACCGATTAATTTTTCAGCCCGAAGGGACGGCCCTACGTCCGAGTGAGACGGAATTTTCTCATCAGATATGAAACTCGATGTCTGTAGTTTCCTTTCTAACTACTCGTCGGGTTCACGTCACTCCGGGTAATCAATTAACCGTCAAGGCGGATATCTCGGGTGATCCATTTATTTCTTCACCTTCATTGGATCTGAATAATATATGACTTCAGGTGAATTTTTATTAAACTCCCCGGGTTTTATTCAATTATCGAGGGATATTTCGCGACAGGTGAGAATAATGGATTTGCAAGCAAAGGGGGAGCTTAAGGAAGAGGAATTGCCCATTTTTTTTACCAGATGATCTATTTGGGGGATGATTTGGTCATGGATTCATTATTTGTTTCATGTTTTTTGTCTAATTCTAATTTCAACAAAACGCACATTATTTCGAAAGATTCCCGGATTAAAAAAAATTGCAATCGGAATATTTTTTCCCAATTTTCCA
>NW_011887813.1:125378-151572 GCF_000806365.1 Fopius arisanus | reverse complement strand
TTCCTATTCAAATTTTTGAAAAATTTTTCAAAACCTTTCCGAAAAATAATTTTGTTTTCTTTTCAATTATTTTTTTGTTTCACAAAAAAAATTTCTGAAAATTTTTCCACAAATTTTTTGAAAATTCGGGAAAAATATTCCGATTTCAATTTTTTTAACTCGGATTACAAGAATAAGGAAAAAAATATAATGAATTTTCATATTTGGTATATAATTGTAATTGTCAATTATGTTATACCCCGGAACGTTTACTCGCACAATTGTCCCTCAAGATGCCAATAATTTTCAATATTTCAAATAACAAAATAACGCACCACAGATCAAATGACGGATTCAATCTAATAAAAATTATCAGGCAGTACTTAGTATGGTACGCAAAATGCATGGATTTTTTAACGCACACACACCCGACAATCGCCTGCACCTAGGGAAATTGCTTCAAAAATAACTGAGGGCAACAATATTTTGCCACTATAATCCTACAGTGCATTAAACAATTTATATCCAAATCCTTTCATGCGTAATATTTAAAAAAATAATATAATGACATCGTAATATCGACTTGTACCACTTTTCGGGTTAATATTTTCTCGAAGTAACATTTTTCTGTAATATTACCAGAGGCAATATTATTATTGAATAAAATTACGTGGGATGACCATTCCAATAAAAATCGGCGAATGCAAAGAAAGCCCTAGATGAGATAGCTATTATTACCGGAATCCTTCATAAACAAAAATTTCATGAATATTGAATAAAATCTGTAAACTTTCCCTTCCTGGGAGAGTAAAAAATTTTCCATTTCCCTCATTCCACCCCGTACTTCAACTTGATACGGAGCATTATATTTTCATTCGCTGAAAATGCAACATTGTTTCAAATTCAATGCATACAAATCGAGGGGAGGTAAAAAAAAAATTGTATAAGAAGCGAATAGCGATTTGCCGGCAGGAGTTCCAGAGCTGTTTTCCAGTAACTATAACCGCTCTGTACGTTTGAATGCGGTGGACGGTGGGTGGAAAGAAGAGGGAGAGGGTGGAAAAGGGGTGAAAGTGGGTGGAAAGTGGGGTAAAGGGGTCAGGGGGAATTGGTAATACCGAGAGACAACTGCAGAGTCGGAGAGCGTGAACGACGGATCCTTATTAAGATAATTCGAGCTAATTTAAAATTCAGTACTGGGGCCACTGAATTTAAATGGTCACCGGCTTTACCAACCCCCGGACCAATATCAAACCGAGTAATGTCAGCGTTTTGTCTTGTTGCCTCGTTTTCCCAACTCCTCCATTGTTTGTGGACATTGTGCAATATTGGAGGTGCATTTCGGTGGGTAAATGCCGGGGTCTCATGGCTCTGTTGATTTTATTGGAATTTTCACGGGGAACTACCCGTTTTATTGCGGCTTTTTTCTTTCTACACGGGGGGAAAACAATGAAGATGAATTATACTGCCTCGGGTGAAATTTTAGTGCTCTGGAAAAAAATTCACCAGACCGATGTTGATTTTTTCATGCGTCCTTTCGTTCAAATTTTGCCGCCATTTTTGGGGGCGGGAAGGAAGAGGGGAGTTGGGGTTTTAGTCTTGTCTCTGGGGAATTCCTGGTGAAAAGGAACCTGTGGGGGGAAATGTCTGATTTTTGGGGTGTTGTTGATTTTTTTTTATTATTTGTGGAAAATATCTGGGGAGGGGCGGTGAATTCGATTTTGGGAAAAATTCAAAGTTATGAAAATTTATGTTTTGAGTAGAAAATGAATTCTGCTATTCGACTTTTTAATGTGACCCAATTATTTGTTGGGATTTTTTCTCTTTGACCATGCGTTTGCAGTTTTCCCGGAATTTTCATGGTTTTCATAATTTCCACGGAGCAGTGAATTGAAAGATCATTCAACAGAAAACAATGACACATTTTTCAATGAAATTTTCCGGCATTCAGCGGTGAAAATTAGAAAAAAAATTCACGAACGTCCATTACCGTTGAAATATAAATATAAACAATCGTGAAAATTGATGCTAAAATTTCCATTGAATATTGCCATAATAATTTTCCATTAAGGAAAAATAGTGAACAGTCCTGAATACTTTAACATAATCTAAAATACAGCGTTAAATGTCTAAAATACTAACTCAATTAACTTTTTTTCATATTCAGTTAATCTGCCTCCTGGTTCCCTTTTTGTTGCAATAAAACAAAAAACACGAACTGTAATTTTCCCTCGTTCTGGAGAAAATGTGAGTGCCGTGGGGGTGGGGGTTGGGGGGTAAATACAAAAGGATAAGTAACGCATGTCAATTCCACGACCTCTGGCAGCGTCACGCACGGATATGAAATAACAGGAATGAAAGAATCGGAGGAAAAAATAGTGAAAAAGAGAGACTAAAGTCGGGAGTGCAAAAGTAAAAGGGGTAAAAAAAAACGAATGAAAATACCTGGCAGCCAGGCATTTTCCATTTTCTCCGTGGACAATGAATAATGTGTCGGCACATGCGTATATATCACGTTATATATGAGATTTTCGATCCGGTCGTCACTGACAGATATCTCTTATTTTCTCATCTCTCGGACACGTTAATTATTTTAATTAACGAGGAGATATTATAATTGCTCTTGCCTTCAAAAATTCCCTATCGAACGTCGACCGTTAATTATTCAGGTTTTAGTGGATATTTCTGAGTTGTTAATTACTTCCTAATTTTAGCTGAAAATAATTAAGACGAAATTTTATTGGACATATCACGGTAGAAATTCCTCGAAATTTCAGTTCAATTCCCGATTTATCTTGAAAACTCGAGGCCATTGCGTTTTTCCTGTTAAATGATAATTCAACTTCCAACTCGGAAAATGGAAAGCAGATCTGCCAATGAGAATACCAGAGTATTTAAATAATTAATGAATTCGTTAATGAAAATTAACCGAAAAACTTATTGATTACTTGAAATTCCGAATGTAATTGTCTGAAAATGGTGAAAAATGCGCGAATTTTCTGTGTCTTTTCCCCTCTTGAGAGCTCAATTGCTCGTGAGAGTTAATTATCTGAAATATGATTATATTTTAATTTTTCCCCGTCCCGAGGATCAATTGGGCCCTCGCCCCAAATCTGATGATCGAATAAATTCCCTCCCATCAAAGCACCCCAGAATTCTAACGAAATTAATTCTCCCCCCGATGATTCCCCAACGAATTTATTATCCCCCAGTCCTAATTAAATTCATTACCCCCATTTATGAATATCTCCAATGGGCCGATATTCGCCTCGTTAAATCTCGTCTAACAAAGGTTAGATTATGTGGGCGTGATGTGCATCGATTTCCATCATCATCATCGACTTCCGTAAAACAACTCTCGTCATTCTAGTCTCGCGAATCACTAATAATAGCCGCAAGCCAAATGCTGGAATGAGATGGGTCTCGGAACAAAGTGATAAAGGAGGACGGATAATCATTGGCGTGTGGAATACGCGTTCAAATCGCCGGCGAGACAGACCCCACGGGTAAATCGGACCACAGGGCATCACAGGGCAATGAAAATCCCAAATAAATTAACTAATTACTCAAAAAAATATTCGGACTTCAACGGAAATTCTCAATTCATGTAGGAAAAGTTCTTTTCGATTTCATTTTATTAATTAAAATTGAATTTGACATATTCGATAATCGTAATTAAAGAAATTATATACTCAGTATTGAACATCTCTATTAATTAATTAAATTTCTGATTTATATTAATAATTCATAATGCTTTTTTTTTTTTAATTTTATGAATTTTAAAATCAGATAAAAAAAATTATATAAATTATGTTTTAAAGAGTTTTAGTTAAATGTAATTTTTTAATAAGTCAAGAGAGGTGAGGAAATCGAGAGAAATTTTTTGATTATTTTGGGGACAGCGTTATTTTTTACGTTTCTTTTTTTTTTTTGAATGTGCTCCGTTTTGGCGTTGTGGTCCGTTTATGCCGCACATTGAAGAATTGAGGTGGGGAATTGGGGGGAAACTCGTTACTCGATTTCCAGTCTGGAGTCACGTCCGATCGGTGACGATGGAGTCCAGCTCGCAACCCAATTGAAACTCCGCACGCTTCACTCTCGCAATCGTCCAATGCATTCGTACGACGACGCAAATTACGAGGAGCGTGAATAAATTTCACAAGTGTAATTCCAACCCAAGTAATCCACAGTTCATTCGCCATGATTTTACCCAACCGCCATACAATGCCGCCCCGATTTTTCCACAAGTTTGAATGTTCGCGTAATTTGCTATTTAGCATTTCAGAAATTTTCATTTTTTGCAACTGACATTGATCCGAATTATGTTCTGTTTCAAATTGAAAAATCTCAGCTGGAAAATCCAATTCGAAATGAGGGGAGCTAGCGCAATTTTTGTATTCGTCTTTTTTTTACAGCACATGTTGATTAACAGAAAAGGCAGTAATTAAAAATTATCCATCTCTGTTTATTCTCGAGATATTTACCGTAGAATTCCCCTAAAATTCTGCATTGAAAATTAAATTCATTTATTGAAGATCCAACGTGTATTAATAGTATGTACCATTTAATTTTCCCGATTCGCCTGAAAATTCAGGTTTCCATAAAAAAAAAACGAATTACCCTTCACCCCAAAAATCAAAATCTTTGAAATTCCGAAGATTTTACAATAGAAATCGACTTGAATCTGACACAATTAAAATTCCACATACCCCGTGCCTGAAATGTCAATAAATTTCTAATTTCATTCATTACTTCCACTTAATTCAAATAAATTTTCCCAGTGCACGTCCCCTTGAAATGAACTCGACCCCCTGTCCTCTCCCAAATTAACACATTCCCAACAAATAAATTGCGTGGACCAGAAAACAAGGAAGGAAACTCATAAATAAAAAATCCACCCCACCCGAATTCCGTGTAAGTACCGAGGAAAACAGTACGTGTGCTGTGTCTGGGTGCTGCGAGAGAACCGAGGGATTCCCCATATTTTTTCCCCCAGATCTCTCACTAGAACCTAAAATTCCCTGCACACAGTACTAGTAACCCACAGACCCAAGAATTTCCGTTTCTCCCATCCGAAATGAGATATCCGCTCTGTGCAGTACAACGAGATCCCCCTTGCCCCCCTCTGTACACCAAGTTAAAATATCCTTTGTTACTCAAATGGCTCAGTACATTGGTGGAGAGGAAGGGGTAACGGGGGGAAGGGAGGGGGCAAATGCAATGGGCTTCATATACGTGCTGTATGATTTATAAACGAGAGCATGAGACACGTTTTATTGGATAAGTGGCCTATTTTCAAAATGGCACCGCTTCACCTTAGACTTTATCAGGTCTAGTTGTTCTTATCTATTCCACACGCCTCGCCATCTCGTTTTAGTGATTCGCGGTGGAAGGGCGGATGGGAATGGTGGGTGGTTAATTTCACTCACTCATAAACCCGTGATATCAGGTAGAAATTGCAATACCACTTTTCTACCGTGATTTATGGTAATGAATGAGGATGAGCTTTTCCCGCGAAAGTTTATATCGTTGAGTTGCGGTGACATCACGTTTATCATTGGATAAATTGTTCCGTAATGGTGAAAGTTGGCGTTTTGCTTTTTATTTTTGTGGACACGGGGATGAGGTGAGGATGGGAATTTTAATTGGGATGAAATTTTTCGGATGTCAAAGGGATTTTTTATGGCGCGGAGAAAGTAACCGGTGATTTGTCGGATGTCGAATTTTCGCAGTTTTCGGGTTATTCAATTTTTTTTTTACTTCTTCAGAGAGAAAATTTCAGATTTCATGTAATCGTGTCGGCATGGAGTAAACGAAATCTTCATTCAGTGAGATTTTTTCCTCGTTACGATAATTTATCCGTGCACTGCAAAAAATTTATACCCGAAATTTTAAGATTCTTAAAAACATTAGTGATGACTTTGGGTTTACAAACATAATATTTATTTATAAATACAATTAAAAAATGATAATCAATGTTTTCTCAATTATACAAGTCAAACCGACATAATGTTTTTGTCCCTGAAATTCCGGTGAATTTGCAACAGTGTAATTAAACAATGAGTAAGAGCTCGCAATGAATGTATTCACACACAGCATCGAAAATCAACAATTTCCATTCTGTCTTTGTGAATAAATAGTGTCAGCATGTTGCACCAACACTTGGCATTACCCCCGACTTATTCATGCGACGATAAACAGAGTGCTGTAGGTGAACGGTGAAAATCAACGAGGAGTCTTAATTGCCTGAAAATGAAAACATTTGATAGAATTCAAGTTTGCAAAACGAAGTGGTTAACTGTGTTTTCGCCCTTACCACTGGGTAATACTATGCATGACGGGTTAAAATAGTGAATCCCTCTCCATTCCTTGATGGCAAGGGTGGAAGGAGCTCAAAGTTTTGGCAGTTAAACGATGGAGTAAGGGAGACGAAGCGTAAAGAGCCCCCGTGTACACCAGCTTGTGTCCTTGCATAATGCATGTACCATCCCAACGTCAAACTCCACTGCGGCTGATTTCTCATTGGCCTTTTATTCCTACAAACTTTCACGGGGATAAAATTGTACGCCATCAACTTCCGGAAAGACCGGCAAAAAGGGCTGCACTGATTTCCTCACAATCTTTGAAAATTACGCTTGCAATTGATAACATCTGAAAATTTAACACTTCATTATTCGTTTTTTTTTATTTCACAAAGTTACGTGAAATTTCTGTAGAACGCCGCACTGGCTAATTAATTAATTTAAATATTCAATTACTTCTCCGTTTGCAAGTTCAATCGACACTGAAAAATCGTGTAATTATTCATAATATGTATTCATAATAAAAATTAGATTCAATCATGAAGGTAAAAAAAGTGCAAACGTACGAATGAAGAATATCGAAAAATATCTCAGACATTTTATAGAGAGAAATGAATATTTCTTGAAAACGTGAATTTTCATAGGAAACAGATTAATCTCGCGAAAGCAACGTCATATCCGTAACAATGAAACCCGTGATGATTGAATTTCCGAGTTTGTTTGACTGTAAAACATAATTCAACAAATGTTATGCTGTCACGAGCATTAGCATCTAATCTTTGATGTCGGTTTGTGTTTCAGAAGCGAAGTTTATGGATGAGATGAGATGGAAAGCACTGAGTATGATGGTTGATTTATGAGTGAAGCCCGTGGGCATCAAACATGAGAGTTTCATCGTACTTCAGGATGATTGAAAATCTTATTATTTTGGCTCTTACTGGCCTTGTTGGAAGATCTCTAGCCTGGCCGAGTGATCCAGTTCCACATCTACACATCAAACACCGTAAGTACCCCAAAACCATCACTGAAATAATTATCATATTATAATCTCGCGCCCTGCACGACCGAATGTGATAAAATAATTATCATTCCGCTTCAAACACCAATTGATCAAAGACCATTAGCCATTACTAGAGAATTCCGAATAAATAAAATACATTGAAAATAACTCCCTAGTGAATTTTAGAGATAGTTTAACATTTAACTACCGCTGGCACTTTAAATCTCCACTCTATTGAATTTTAATCGGATCAAATATTTCTCGGGGATGCAGTAAAATCTGCGGAAAAAGATAGTGACGATAAGTAGTCCCTGGAAAAAGTTGAGTAATGACAATGCGGAAAATATAGGTCAAAAGTCCCCACTTTTCCCATCGTTTTTACCACTGTATACCGTAAGGATTATTCTCATTGTCGAGTTTACATTGTTCCCATTTCATTTTCACATCTTTATGTATTTTTATATTCTTGAGAAAAAAGTTGAAAAAGGGAAAAAAATAAATGGTGGAAGAGGAAACGGCACAGCAAATACCGCTCTCATTCTTTCGTCGAGTAAATCCCTTTGGAGCTCTACAGGTGTTTCGGATACAGCGAACTCTAACATTTACCACCCCTCCCCCCTCCTCTCCAGCCAGTCTGTACATATATACTTCTATGTATTTCGTTACATCCTTTAGACTATCTATTTTTTAAATAATTCCTCATTCGATCATCTGCATTGTCGCGGAGTAGATGCCACGGGATATTTTTTTCAATGTGTTTTATTAAATCCACGGGTTATTGAAAAATCTCAGTGGAATATGAAATTTTTCGGAAATCCGCTTTGTGAGCGTGAAATGGAAAAAATTCTCCGTGATATTTGACAAAAGCATTTATCAGCTTTTATTCGTATTTTTGAGCTTTTCAATGGTTCACTGAGGGAGTCGAGATAAAATGGGGGATGAAATTATTAAAGGATTATATTTCACGCGGGATGGCCAACTTTCCCAGAGCGATTTTATTTTTTTTAATTTTTTATTTTACTATTTTTGATTTTTTTTTATTTTGATTTTTTGATTTTTTTTTTGTGAAAATTTGGAATGAGATTTACCATTACAAATTCATTCTTCAGAGAAAAGTACTTGAAACAAGTAGACTTTATGATTTGATCTAATTTGATTTGATTTGATTTAATTTGATTTGACTGGTTGATTCAAGAATTCAAAATCCCACATACAATCAATAACACCAATACTTTGTTTCAAGTACATTTCAAGTACTCAACATGTACTTTAAACAATTCCAAATGATACTTTTATTTTTACGAAACACCAAAGACACGCGGTTAAAGTATACTTTATTAGAATAAATTCCACTCGATTATGCACAGTACTTTAATCAAGTATGCAAAGTATACTTTATTGGTGTACTTTCTTGGGGTACCCATTGAAGAAAACTGATGGCAAATTGGAGATATTGAATGGTTATTTAGTAATCGGAGGCTACCAACACGTAGATTTTCTTTCATTGGATTCCGTGTGGGTAAAGTAGGTCGACAAGTTTACATTAGGAAGGACGGAAGCTGTACACAATCACCCATGTATCGCATTTAAGTCACTGACTGTGTAACAGTGCGTCTCTAAGCTCCACTCGTTAGGCAACTGTTGTTGGAGTGAAGGTAAAACTTTCCCAACTTGGTGCTATTCCAGGGGAAAATCCAATCTCAATGCATTACCAACACAGAAGGGGGAGAAACCTATGTAATACCCTACGGCGAACACCTGTCCGATTGATCCGCTTCAGAGGACAATCGGTGGTTATCGATCTGTCTGTCATTTGGGTTATTAGGAGTGATATTTCGAGATTGGACACCTTTACCAAAGGATTATCGATATTTCAAAGTCAAATCAATACTAGACTGGAAAATTCAAGTTTTCTTGAAACCCAAAGGCGAGAAAAATGACGGAAGAGTTCCGTAATCCTGAAAATTTACCACTTAATATCGGAAATTTTGACCGAATTGAAAAAAACCATAGAGTAAAGTACGGGGAATGGATCAATGGAAATATCTGTCCAATCATTTTTAAGAGGGATTTCTCTTCGCGTTTGAAAGAGATAAAAAATTAAGAGCTTTAGATCGGATTGTCCGGATGAATAGCTGACTGGATGCATTTATACTCATTGAAACAGATTCAAATCAAATGAAAGCTCGGAATTCGTGAAAAAATACTTCAATTTAGTATATTCCACTTTCAATGCGATATTGATGGAAAATTGATTTTTAATCGATTAGATGTGCCACCTATAATAAACGAATGGACTGAGAAAAAAAATTCGAGTATATTTTTCTGTGTGTATCACACCGATAAAAAAATTGAGAGGATCAATTTGTTAGGAACTACCAATTAGACCAGACCGATGGACTATTGAATTTTTGGGGATTTCCCCAATTCCAAAATTCACTCTTTCTTTCCTAATTTTCATATTTTTGTTTTCGAATAGACGGTTTTATTGCAGTAGAACCGTGGAGTAGGAAAAGAAAAACCCGGAGCAAGTCGTATTGTATGGAGAAACTTATATTTATTACTGCCCATCCCTACCAACATCTGGCGACCATAAGCGGTCAAGGGTGAAGGAAAACCCCTTTCACAAACAGGAAATTTTGTGCCCCAAATATTTCAAAAATAACTCCCAAAAGTAGTTGAGTTCAGAATTAATCTCTAGACTCTAGAGTCTAGAGTAATATCCGCAGAGCAACGTCTCGACTGAAGTATAATCCAAAAATCTTCCTCACGGAGAAAAATATTCAAGAAAAATTACGGAACATTTCACGTAATCTGCAAGCGAAGGAATCATCACATAAATTCTAGGATATGTTCCGTAAAAATTACTCATACACCCGGCGCCTCACGGCTAGCCATGAGTCACCCTGAGGGAGGTATTTTTACGGAACGTTTCGTAATTTTTCCGGAACGTTTCGTAATTTTTCCGGAATGTTTCGTAACTTTTCCGGAACATTCCGTAAAAATTCTTGAATATCAAAGAATTTTTATGTTCTGAGGCATAATAAGAATTGAAGTTCCGTTCGATTTGAAGACATCCAGAAAAATTACGCGACTTTTTCGTATTTTTTCGGTGACAGAAACCGAAAATTTGCTGAAAGTTCTAGATCTATTCCCCGAAATCGATTCTCGCTGGTGGATTACGTGAAATGTCTCGTAATTATTCTGGAATATTTCTCTCCGTGGATAAACAATAAAACTGATAATGGAATATGGGGGACAGAGAAATAACTTTGTAACACAGTGGATTTAATATGTTAATTTTAATTTATTAAAAATGGCACGAGGAAGAAATGTCTGTTCTATACGACCTGCCAAAGCAGACTAAAGTGGTCAACAGGGCCAAAAAGAGAAAACGTCATAATGTGACAATGGATCCCCAGTTCCTTTGCCACATGACCTCATGGCTTATGTTTATGTCTAATCCCAACATCTCTCTCTATGTTGATACATTTTTGAAACCATAGACTCATATAAATCAATTCGTAGAAAACTGAGGCTATATTCTAACAACTGAAAATACAAATAGACGTGTTAATTATTTTTATAACAAACACTCGATCCACATGAAGTGCGATCCATATAAATATATTATCCATAAATATATCAGAGTACATATCTCTTCCTGAGGTATCTACACCAAGTATACTTAGTGATTATCTCAAGTATATATTTATTCGGTGATGGATTAGCTCTTTGAGATGACAGTGGGTGGAGGAAATGAAAACCCAGAATAAAGGCTGGATCGATTAATTCTCAGCTCGACTAGATATCTCTGCGGTACTTGATTCTACTTTGTCGTGGGATGAACGTGTTTCGGGGATTTGCCTGGAGGGTGTTTGCTTCGTTGAGATACCCGATGGGGATTTGCGCGTTGAAGCTATTAGAAGGAAACCGGTGGTGTCGCTCATCTTACCACAGCCGGATCACTGCACCTTGGCTCTGATCACTGCAGCTTATCCCAATGAATTGGTAGCTTGAGTACCTCCAGAGAATCCTAGACTAGACAATGTTCGGTATTATATCGGCTGTTTAATCAATTCAATCCCAGGCGACTCTATTTTCCATTTCTTCAACTCTTCATTGGCTTCAATTTAATTTTAGTGAAAGATTGGATATAGTTATAGTTTCCATCGTCATCAGTTGGTCAAGGGTATGAGACCCGCCCATAAGACAAGGCCCTTTGTCTATTGTATTGGTCCACATGTTGGGTTGTTGAGGTCATAAACAGCCTAGGCGTTTGGTTATTCCCTGTGACCTGTTACAATGGCTGGCCTGTTCGTGTTAATGTCGGAAATATTTCCACCAGAACGTAGCTCCGTGAATTATAAAACGTACATGATTCAAGTCTACCTCACTCCAAAGCATCCAATAGATACGCAATAACGATTTGACGAAATGACAGGTATGAATCAACACAAGCGGAAAGCTAGCTGTAGCGTGGAAAAAGGATGACTCGACAACTGGCCACTTCATCGTGATCCATCGATCTTCGGTACCGAGTTTTGTGCGTGACTCCGACTATAACGCAAACTTCCCCTTGACGCTCTGATGATTCATACGTTAATGAGACGCCAAAGGGAAATATCGCGTGGCTAATGCCAGAACGCAAATTGTAAATCCCGCGCAACCTTGACGCAGTACTGTTCATTACAGTTTCATTCTCCAAGCCATTCCCCTTCTTTTATTTCGTTCATTTCATTTGTAGTTAGATCGATTCACAACTCTTTGTTTTTCAACATCATCAGATGTTACGCCTGCGATGAGTTATAGTCGTTTACAAACGGCTCGGGTGTCAGCACGAGTTGGAACGCAAGGTATTTCCGGGGTCGATGGGCTTCTACCCATTCCATTGATGTGTATCATCGCCCCTAGAGCTGTAACATCGATACTTGGCCATCTTTTTTTTCTTCTTCTTCTTTTTTACCATCCACGAGGAAGTTTTTCCGCGGAAGAGGAAAGCGATAGATTCAGTGAGCGAGGCTGGATGCACTTTTGCTGTTCGTTGAACTTTCTGTCAGATGGGTATGGTGAAAGAATTCTTCACTGTTTTTTAGTCGTGTCTAGGTTTTCTTTGCCGATGTTTTGCTCGATATGTTATTTCTCACTGGAACACACTTGATGGTTTTCCCTTAAATGCTTCGTTCGATTTTTTTTTTCTTTCTTGAGGGGCCGCTGAGGGAGGAGAAAGCCATGGGGTGAATTTTTATAGGACTAGAATTTGCACAGTTTCTTTTTACATACGTGGAATTCGAACCTCAAATAAAAGCATTAATTCAGGAAAAATGGATCAGATTCCATCGGAAATATGAGACCATAACCCACTAAAAAAACCTCGCAACCCCGAGGACTGGGTATTCGCTGTTCTGTGCAGATCCACCCCGAAAAATCTCTCTCACTACATTTACCACATTGTTTTCATTTTTATTCTGACAGCAGTTACTGTTTCATCTACTCCATTTTCACAAGCCCATTTTGTCAGTAGGACTGATTAATTGCGGCATTTTATGTCTGACCCCTATCCTTCGAGCCTTAATTATTATTTATTCAAATGCCAACTTCTTCACCTTATTACGAAAGTAGAAACACAAAAATGAAGTTCGCCCCAGTCGAAATATCTCGAAACGCGTTCCCTAATTCCTCATTGGTCAATTCAAACCCACAAATGAAAATTCGTCGCAGTCACGTGGCACTCCAGCGAATACAATCTTAGTTATTAACAACGCATATAAATTGACACAATTAATAATCGTATGAATGAGAGGAATAATCATAAATTGAGTCCTAATTACATTTCACTATTTGACCTTTAATTCTCAGACCCATTAACGAGGGTCAATTTTGAGTGAGCGAAAAAAATTCTTCCCCAGATTTTCTCTATCATTTGAATTTTCATTGGCTCCTCGCGGCTGTTACTATTTCATCCACCGGGGTTTTTCATGGAGACATTTTGTCAGTGGGAATTGTTGTACCGCGGACGAGACCGTTAATATCGGCTAATCGGACTGACCGCTCGACTAAATATCGAGGAGAGCCGGAGAAGTGGTATGAGAGCTGTGGTGATGTGGCTGTGCGGCGACACCGATAGCGGCCAAACCGCACTGGACAACAGAGAGGTATGCTATCAAGGGCTCCATGGCAATGAGAGAGATCCATGCAATGAGAGTGGACACTAATCTGCACAGAACCATCTCTGCCGTTAGCAAAATTTGGCTCTCGACCAAACCCCACACTCGACAAACGGCCGCACGAGTCTGCGGCCAAACGCCAATTCTTTTTCCCTCAATGACACCGGAAATAAAAATTCCTCAATAGTTTTTTTTTTCTTTTTTATTTAGCGAGACTCCATTGACGCTCCATTTGTTCTCGGCAAAATACCCAGATATTCTCAGGACACACAATTTTTCCTCTATTTTTCTCATTTTTATTTATTCACTTTTATTTATTCTCATTTTTTTAAATTTTTTCTAGCTCGATTTCTTTCAGATTTTTCTGCTGAACAACAAAAAAATAATATTAAAAAATTTGCAAATTATAACAGTAACAAACCGCTCAATTATTGACAGATTTTTAATTGGATTTTAAAATCGCTGGTTTTATTGGGAATTTTTTTTATTCGGAATTATTCAGATTGTAGATTATTATGAATTTTATACCCTTCGGTATGTTCCACGTGTTTCAGAGTAATTTATACCGACAAACCCCTATTTTTTTTTATTTCTCATCGATGACAAAAAAATTGCGCAATATTTTAGCCTTTTTTATATATCGACTCCATTGACGCTCCATTTGTTCTCGAAATAATACCGCCATTGTCAGGCCAGACATTTTTGTTCAATTTTTCTTACAACTTTCTTTTCTATCTCGATCCCTTTCAGTATTTGCACTAAGCGTCTGGAATGTTTTCTGATGAAACGGAAGGGATGTGTGTTTTAGGGGGAAAGGGAGAAATGGAGAAAACGTTTCGGCTCGATTGGTTGGGGATTTCATTTTTTTTTTTTCAAAGAAGGGATTGCTTTGTCTCGATATTCGTGGGATTTTGCGGTTCGAGATTTCCCTCGATTTTTCGCTTCGATGAATTTTGTCCAGACAACAAACAGCTTTAAATAAAAAGTGCAATAAATTAATTGCAATAATTTCAATTAGAAAATAACAACATTTTTCTTTGGTATAATAATTGTTTTTCTCGGTGAGTCAATTGAAGACGGAATTTTTTGAAAAGTTATCTCGCTGTCGTTATCATTGTTTACCGCGGTAATTTGACAACAGATACAGTAAATATTTCATGGCGGAAACGGAATGCATTTGCACAGCTAATAACAGTAACAAGGGATAAACTCCAGGGAAGTTTTACAGTTTGAAATTGGAAAATTTTCCTCCGCTCTTTAACTCGGTGGAAAATTAGGTGACTCATAAAAAACATCCATTATAAAATTTTTTCAGTAAAACAGAAAGTTTTATGTGGAGAGTTGCCAATATTGCATTCGTAACCCATTGTTCCACGGCAGGAGGTCCCAAGCAACATGCCTCATATTTCCGGATAACATGAAGAGCTAGAGAAAAAAAAAGATATTGAATGAAATTCCGGGAAACGGAAGAAGAGCCATTGCTTTGAAAATTTTTAAACTAATTAAAAATTCGCGGATTTGAATTTGTTGAATTTCATTTAATGGAGTAAATTATCAAAATTACAATGCATTTTTCTCGGTGATACTAGGAGCCTTAGGGAAAAAATTACTCCTGGGAAAATTAATCCATTCGGGAGACAATTAGAAATTTTCTGCAAACCCAGAATTCTTCGTCTGTCTCGGGTAAAAAATCGGATCGTGATAATGAGTTCGGGGGTTTATCCTTGATAAGAGGTTCTGAATTAATTTTTTTAAATCGTTTCTTCCAACGGGAAGGTAAAAAATTATTGAAATGTGAAATTTGAGTTAAAATTTAAATTCATCTAGAAAAATCACCCATTAAAAATCCTCACAACCCCCACGACAGCGAAAAAATTCATATTTCGTTATCAAAAATTGTTTTTTGGATTAAAAAATTTTAACCCGCAGAAAGATCAAAAGTAAAACCTCGACCCTTAGTGCCCTAATTCCCCAAGCTGAATTCCCTTGCAGCAAAAAGATCAAATAATTAATATAAAAAAGTCAAAACAAATATAAAAAATAAAAAAATGAACCGAAGTCGGTAAATTGAAGAAAAAAGTCGATTTAAAAAAAAAAGTTCAACGTCCTCATAGCGCCTGTAAAATTTCTCTCCTGTTGAATTATCTCGAGAATAAACAGGTGGTAATGTGGCAGATGCAAAAGTATAGCTTATGCCCTAGCTCGTTAACTCATGGCCCTTTTGCAACTCGACACGCGCCCCTTAATGCCCCAGCAAGTTAGGCAAACGAGCCAACATTGGCAAGAATGAAAAACACTGCACAGCATCCCATACACATCTCAATGTGCCAACACACCCGGGGAATATACACAAACGAGCGTTGGTTAATGCGCAAGTATAACTTAAACAGCCCCACGTACTTTTACGGTGAAGCAACAGAAAGGCGCAGAGGTGCCCTCGTAAATCAACTTGGAGATAAGACTTTTCCTTACCCCGTCCCCCACGGACTTGAAAAATTGCCCTTGAAATTTTCCAGTTGAAAAATTTAAATTCTCAACAACGACAAGTGACACGTCATTTCACCGGAATTTAAATCAGACGATTTCGCGAGCATTCAAGTAATTCTCATTTTCATTTCATTTATTAATAAAATTTAATGAATAGATAAATATTGTGATCATGATCATGTCGTGTGTGTTGTGCAATGAATTAATCGTTGGGGAATTATTTGAAATTTAGTTGGAGGTCGGAAATTTCAAAATGCTGAAGCCATTTTATTTCTGGAATATGAATAAAAACGGATATCCGGTCTGTACATCTCGCTGAGAGCAAATGTAGAATTATGATAATACCGTGAAAAATCGAGCAATAAAAGGGGGAAGCAGTGGATGCTCTGGGGCTATTTATTCCAATCAAATGGCTATTAGAATTGCATGGAAATATAAAGCCACTTAAATTTTCATTCAATAACGAGGTAAAAATAAATATCCCCATCGGCAACGTTTATTAACCCCCTGTTAACCTCTTTATCTACGTAAAAATAATTGATTCAATTCGCATGACGTGCATCCCTTCAATGAAAATAAAATTTCAATGCGAGTCCGTAAAAGCAGAGACTGTCGTGTGGGGAATAATGGAAAAATTATTAGAGGAATATTGTGCAGATTTTTTAATCAACGAAATTACTTCACAAAATACTTTATATAATTGTTTTTCAATTTTTTTAAATCGCATACACCGATAAAAATAATTACTTTTCTAAGATAATTCAATGACGCCAAGAATATTCACATATTTCAATATTAATTAATTTATAATTGTTTTTGAATATGTGATTTTTAATTGAATTGAATTTGAACGGAAAACTGTCCGTCAATTCTTAATTTTAATTGAAAATTTGGGGAAATGATTTTCTCCAAACAAAGAACTCCCAGAAAATTCACGAAAAATTCTCCAAAAATTTCCCACGACTTCGTCGTTGAATCTTAAAATTTTCTTACTTGAAATCTCAAGTAATAATTTTCAATATTCCACCGGTGTAACGATGTTTGGCGATCAATCGAGTTGGCTGATAAATTTTCAAATCGAAACCGCCTGGAGTAACGATATTGGTAACTCGTGTAGCAGTA
This sequence comes from Fopius arisanus, assembly GCF_000806365.1. Classification (NCBI taxonomy): domain Eukaryota; kingdom Metazoa; phylum Arthropoda; class Insecta; order Hymenoptera; family Braconidae; genus Fopius; species Fopius arisanus. Next base: position 134,515 of record NW_011887813.1, on the reverse strand, counting down.
CAAGAAGGAAAATTCTGGAAAATATACATCTCGACCGGACTGAAAACGTCCAATGGCAAAGTACATAAACTCCTCTCGCGCTTGACTCGTTTTCCTCGTATATGGGAGTCACTAGAGCGATACGACAACAGCTCGATTGTTAGTAAGGACCCTTCGCCTTTCGATCCCTTCTCGCTCTACGCTCTTTGGACAATGCTTATTGCCACTCCAGGCAAAATGAACCACCCCCTCGACCCACCCACTCCACCCCCTCCCACCCCTTCAATGTACTCTCAACATGGGGCATGTCTCTGTACTCCGATTCACACATATCGATCATCTTGTACCCTTCAGCCTGACGTATTTCGATCCCTCATCAAATCCCCTCAAACTTCAATTACCTTCTATTTATCGGATTTTAATGCCATTTGTACATCGATTGCATGTCGACGGTTCAATTTGACTTTCATGCATGGACCAAAAATTTTTAGTTTTATCTACCCCCGGGGGTTGTAATCCCTCGCCCCATTGCATCTCGAGAAAGTTTTATCTGAAAAAATTGATTTTTTTTATCATTATGTGGAATAATCGGGGAATTGGTGGTTTTCAAGTCAATGGGACTCATTGAAGAGTTTTGGAGATTTAATAATAATTGTTGGAATAATTGGACAATATCGTTTTTTTGTAAAAAATGAAAAGCCAAATATTTTCGGTTTATTCCTCATAATTATCGTTTTTATACAAAAAATGAAAAAATTACACTTTTACTTGAAAAATCATTTAAGAATTGTTAATCACAATTATCTTGTTGAACGTTCTCCAAAAATATTCAATTTTTTACTCTGAAATTATGGGAAATCTTGAGAGATCTTGAGGTGAATTTACGAAGCAAATTGACAAATTCATTTATTTTCCAATTGCAATTGCAGTTTGGGTTTGAGGGTTCAATTGAAACAAGTGTAACGAGTCCGTACGAATCTTTCGAGGAGTCCTGATGAATATTTCAGGATTATGTCTGGAACTTTCATGAGTTTTGGATGTCAAAGTGTAATTAGAGTGGATAGTTATCGCTTTGGTGGCGGCTCCCTGAATACTTCAGCAGTCCGAAAGGTTGGGAGGCTAAATTAGTGATATCATGGGGCCAGAAAGTTCCCAAGAAAAAATACAGGATGAAGAGGTATTTCACCTCAGCATACCGAGAGATATTTTTAACCAAATATTCACCACTTTCTAGTCCTCAATTCCCCGAAATTTTCATCAACCGATTGAGTACCAATTATCCATTTCGGTAATTAATCCATAATTAAGAAAAGTGGAAAGTTAGCTGATTATTTCAAGGAAAATGAGTAATCGGTTAATGGAAATTGAATTATGACTCGTGTATTGGAAAATTTGAAATTTTCAATTGTATGATTAAAACAAAATTTCTTTTAAGGTGACACAATGATTTGTTTAATAAATAACGTATCACAATAAATTATTTATTATTTCAAAAAGTTGGAAATCCACCGACGTACATAAAAATGGATAATTCCGTCAGCAGAATGAACTAATCCATCGATGACGAATTCCTCAAAAAATCATGTCACCCCTGCCTTCCTAAAAATTTCAAGTGTAATTTTCCACCAGTGTAACCACTGATGTAAAAGTACCGATTTCACATCGCCGCCGGCACCACCGAAAATTCGATTACGTCCAGTGATTTCCCGTGATTAACCCATTCCCATAAATCCAAAAGCCCCCCTCGGAAAAAAAAAGACAAACGAAATGGACCAGCGACAGGAGAAAAATCTCGGGCAGTTCTCCTCGAAATTGAATCAGCGATTGGATGTAACTCCGCAGTTACGTCCCGGTATCCCGAAGATACAGAACAGAACAGGAAAGGTAACACCCGGTCACATCGAGACTTAGAGCAAGACAGAGGTTGAGAAAAAAAAAAGGTAGTTGGATTCGTCTCAGGGATATCTTTTTTCCTCTCCCTCGGGGAGAAAGAGGACATCCCCGAGGTCGTAAGATCGTGCGTTCTCTCCCTCAGCCCCAGGGGAATCCCAACTATCCACCCGCTTTCCACCCGCTTTCCACCCGCTTTCCATCCCTTTTCCACCCACTCTGCTCATACACCGGGAAAAGATATCTTGGGTTTATTCCTCGGTTGTTCTTACCCAACACCAAACGCAGAGCAAGACCAAAGGTACCTGACGCCGGGTGATTGATCTTGTGTCCTCGGTGCGACGCTCCTATGGCCGTCGCGACGCCTTCGCGCGAATGACGCACTCCATTTCCCCACCCCCTCTTCTCCATCCATCTCGCCTACTCTCCACCCACCACCCCCTTGATCCGGTTATCTAACTCCCACTCATAATCGAATTGTCCTCTTCGTCTCTGTTCCGTGAAAATTGAGTAGACGTCCGATTGTCCGTCGGGTTATATACGTTTACGAATTTATATTTTGAGCGTTTGAATTTAAATTTTTTTATTTAAATTGCGTAAATGCTTTTTATGATTGAGAGGATGAATGTCAACGTTATGCACTGGAATTGAAAAATTCGAAATTATTGAAAAAGTATTAGGGTAACATGAAAATCGAGAAGGTGTTCGCTGAAATTTTAAAATTCGAAATTTCCGAAAAAAAAATTAAGAAGGTATTCACTGGAATTGAAAAATTAGAGATTTTCGAAAAAGTATTAGGGGAACATGAAAATCGAGGAGGTATTCGCTGAAATTTGAAAATTCGAAATTTCCCCAAAAAAATCGAGGAGCTATTCAATGAAATTGAAAAATCCGAAATTTTTAGAAAAAGCATTAGGGGAACATGAAAATCGAGGAGGTATTCACTGAAATTTGAAAATTCGAAATTTCCAAAAAAAAAAAATCGAGGAGGTATTAAGTAAAATTGAAACATGCGAAATTTTCAGAAAAATATCAGGGGAGTATGAAAATCAAGGAGGTATTCACTGAAATTTGAAAATTCGAAATTTCCAAAAAAAAACAAATCGAGGAAGTATTCAGTGAAATTGAAAAATCCGAAATTTTCAAAAAAGTATCAGGGGAATATAAAAATCCAGGAAGTATTCACTGAAATTTGAAAATTTGAACATTTGAAAAATTGTTGACAATTACGATAAATTACGATAGTGCAAATTTTAAGTAATTGTTAGATGGAAATTTCTAATTCATAGAATCGAATTGAAGTGCAATCTCCAAGAATCTATTGATAATCCTACCAGAAAATGAACTAAATATTTAATTTCAATCATTGATTTCCATTACTCCATTTCCCAAATGACAATAATAATTAATAAATTTTTACCCAATTTAAATGATATTTCAATTCCTTTTGTTTTTCCTCCGATGGCGCAAATGTCTTCTTGGCGTCACATCACCCAATTTAAATTTTTAGAAGATTAGATTATTCATAGGGCGAAGGCAATCGCTGAGGAGATTATTACATGACTAGAATAATATAAATAATTGCAGGATTGTTATCGCCTCCTTAAGTGCGGACTATTGTAAAATTTTCAATATAATGGGCACAGGGAAGGGTGTGTAAAAGGTCCAAAGACCATACCTCTGGCAGTAAAGATCATTATTATTATTATTATTATTTATAAATAATTGCAGATGAACGTTAGGGATCCACTCACTTGCAGCTATTGAGATGTATCTCCCGAATTTCCAAGGTGTTTAATCCCTCGTAAATTTCCAAGGCATTGATTAATGCATATTACATTCCACTCAATCATTAATTATTCCCCTGATTTCCGCCGTGTACTGCGCAGCCGTTTTATTTCTCAGTGTCATTAATTATCCAATAATCTCGGGACCAAGGGATTCAATATGAGAATGTCACTGACATTTTTTAATCTGAGAGAACAAACGACTTGTCACAAAAAATATTCTTTTGTTACGTTCAAAAAATCTGATAAATTTCGTGACATCCTGGGAAAAAAAATTTCTCAAATGCATGACGTAATGACAGATCGATAAAACTTTGAATCCACTCGCATTCACTAATAAAATAAAATGTTATGAAATAGAAAAAAATAGAGAGGGTTTTCTGAACGTTCAAGCATGAGAAATTTATAATGTAGAAATATTTCTACTGCTTCAATAAACTGAGAATCGCCCGTCGAATTATTCAATTATCCAATTATTTATTAAATCAATAAACTATTTTGATGAAAATATTTGAAAGGTTAAATTCTCGATAATACCGAATGGATCGATTCGAAGCGAATGAATTTTCAAACTCTTAATGAATTAAACTCTAGATGGAACGTTCACTGAATATTGCTAAATATATTAACAAATAAAAATCTCTTAACCCTGGATCAATTCTTCTCTCTCAAAAGTATTTTTTTTTTCTCAGACGATTCTTAGACTCTTTTATGGAATGAAGAAATATTCCGAAAATTTATAAAGCGAAGATAAATAATCATTCAGTGGTACATCAATTCAATTACTTAATTAAAATTCAATTTTTATAATTGAGATAAAAATGACATATCTTCGGTATCTCGAATGAATCCAAAGGAAAAGTGAATTCGAAGGGAATGAATTAATAGTATTAAAGTCAAGATGAAACGTTAATTCAATATTTGAGAATTGGAGTATCTCTGCGTCAACACTCTCTGGTAATACGAAAATTTTAATGTCATTAGTCGCATGATGTAGAGCTAAAAATATAACCAAGCGGGTATAGAGTAAAAGTGGTGTACGGATGTAGGCGAGATAATGCTTGAAGCAGCGTACGTTAATTAATTCAATTGACAATGTTGTAAAGGGGGAAGTTTCATACGAGCATGTCGATGAATATGTTAATCAGGTCATTTTTATCATTTCAGCTTCAACTGCTGACTTTTTATGCATTTTGTCGCACACCCGTCGATGAATCATTGCAATGTGTTTATGAATTGATAAAAAAAAGCTTTCGACGTACAGAGAAAAATTATATGAGAATTACAACTCATTATTGTACTCTAGCTGAATAATTAACGGAATTTTCGAGGACAAAAAATTACGGGAGAATAATGAAATCAGTGTGATATGATTTTGAAAAATATTTTGTGTTGCCATATTTGTGTGGTCACAAATAATTAGTTCTGTCGCTGCAATTAAAAACTGCAATCACTTTTAATGACACGCTGCATCCCCCGTTTTTCCAAGATAATGTTAAATAATCACGGTATTACTCAAGATGCGGCAATCACCCGTGAAATGAAGAACAATAATGAGTAATAAATCTGTAATTGTTACTCGGTGGGGATTATTATCGTGGATCTCGTAATTGAACATTTGTGCTTCTTGGTGTTGGCTGAGACAATAAACATCTTTCATCGTAAAACCAAATATTCCGGGTATCTCCGGAGGCTGAACTCAGTGCTCGAGTTGTTTAATTACGTGAAAAAAGAATTCCCAAGGTAGTAATGTTCTTTACATTCGTACTTTCGCAAACTTTCGTGGGTTTAACTTCATTCTAGAATTGATTCTAGTATTCTTGATGGCACGCGCTAGACTTCATTGACTAATTAATTCTGGGAGAACCTAATGGCTCAAGGCAACATACCTTTTTTTTTCGTTGTTTGTTTAAAATTAATCGAATTGAAATCATTATTTGCAATTTCCAAATGGTAACGATTCAATTGAATAAACTATCCGGGTAAAAAAGAAATTGTAATCAGAATATTTTGTCAAAATTTTCAAAAAATTTCGGGAAAACTTCTCAGAAAATATTTGTTTTGAAACAAAAAAAAAATCGGGAAAGAAAAATTGTATTTTGGGGAAATGTTTTAAAAAATTTTTTAAAAATTTGTTTCGAATAATTTTTTTTATCATTTTCTAGAAATTTTTGCGAATATAATTTTTTCTTTTAATTATACTGTTGTTTTCTTACTTTTTTGACTTTTAAATATTCTCAAATAATACGCCATCAAGATTGTAAAAAAAAATTTCCTGTTCAAATTTTCGAAAAATTTTTCAGAAATTTTTTGAAAATTCGGAAAAAATATTTTGATTCAATTTTTTTTACCTGGGTAGTCTATTCTCCTCAATTCATTATTAATTACACTAATAATAATAATGATAATATTGAATGAGGAAATAATGAAATAATGAAATTTTAATTTGGATGAAATCTGAAAAAGTCACTGAAGAAAAATATTTCACTCGCACCAAAAAGCGAATTCGCAACTTAATAATTCGTCACATTAATTATCGCTCATCAGGAACTAATTATCACCAACAATTACAGGATCTCTTGACAATTTTCCCCCATTCTCAATGCTATATAGGTATTTAAAAAAATTAATTTCCTCAATTCACATTCGCATGAAAACATATTTTTTCTCGCACTTGAAATCCCATAAATTCACCTGACACTCAGTGAAAATCAAATGGAAAATGTTCATCGAATTATCGATAATAGTTCAACAGCACTCGTCTCCTGACAAGCCAGTCGCATGATTTATTCAACAGCGACATAAAATCTCGGAAGAATATGCACTCAATGCTGAGTTGAATGGCCGTATGTACGAAATTGTATGTGATTACATATGTACTCGATGGTCTCACTGCAGAATTGCGTTTCTTCGGATAGATCAGTTATAGATTATGCTAACGGCATGTGCCACATGCATATAGTTGTCCAACATTATGTACCATGAACTGTAAAATCAATTGGATTGTTATAACATTGATGCACAGTCTTGCAACTAATATTCAAATATTTATTTTAATTAATCTCAATAACAATAAATCAAGCACTATAATTTATTTCTATGGAATTATCGAATACATGACGGATTGTTTATAAAAGTTAATGTTCAGTTTCGAAATTTAACAATAACAATAATAACAATAAATCAAGAACTATAATTTATTTCTATGGAATTATCGAATGCATGACGGATTGTTTATAAAAGTTAATATTCAGTTTCGGATAAAATATTTATTTGATATTTGAAATATTCAAATATTTATTTGAATTAATCTCAATAATAATAAATCGAGAACTATAATTTATTTCTATGGAATTATCGAATGCATGACGGATTATTTATGAAAATTAGTGTTCAGTTTCGGATAAAATTTCAAACACATGCCATCGCAAATATTCATTTGATATTTGAAATATTTAAATATTTATTTGAATTAATCTCAATAATAATAAATCGAGAACTATAATCTATTTCTATGGAATTATCGGATGCATGACGGATTATTTATGAGAGTTAGTGTTCAGTTTCGGATAAAATTTCAAACACATACCATCGCAAATACTCGGGGAATTCTATATTTCGGATATACGAGGGATAAAGTTGATATAAAATATAACGGTTAACCCACAGTTCGCAGCGGTAACAGCCTTCACCTTTGCATTTCGTGACATTTCAATTCAACATCAGAGGAATATCAGGATTTATGGAAATTAGAGTTTTCTTTTCTATCGCTCTATGAAATCTCCTCGCCAGAATTTCGATGTTTACATTTGAATACGTACGTAGCCTACGTACGTACCCTACACTTCCTCCAAATTGGATATTGAAAATAATATTTACAATTACTGGAAATGCGAATGAATAATTCGGAATGATCGAATGTTGAATTTTCTCGTTTATCGTCGTACCTCAATAACTTTTCACCTTTTTTTACACATTTCCACTGGAAATTACCCCATTATCAATTATGGTATCACGACGTGTTATTTGGAGTCACGGACGTCATGACTTGGTTGAAATCATCGGAATGAACCTCACAATCACGTGAAATCGACAGCATTTTGCAGTCATGGCATCAATCAGCCCTGGAATTATTCTGTTGAATGTCACTGTTGAATAAATCATATGGTGAGGTAAGAACAAGAGGACTGGGTAATTGCGAGGGGAAAAATAGATCCGTTTATAGTCTCGGTGTCAGCGATGAACAAAGAGAGCTAAAAATATTTCACAACATTCGAATCTATCAGCAAAATTATATTCCGGACAACTTTTCAAATTTTCACCAGAAAAAAATTCTCATCCAAAGTCTCTTGTAATTAACTCCAACTACAGATTTCCAGATTCATTCATTTAATTATTCTAAAGAAACAAATGTTTTCAAACAACAAATTCGTGGATTCGATTATTTTCCTGATTCTAGTAAAGGGATGGGACCTACAGGATAATATTTTCAAATTGATGGGCTTTTTACTCTCTTTTGTTAAAACGTTGAGGGGACATCATATCTCTATCCGTGGGAATGGCTGCATATGACCCCGATATGCCTTTTTCATCAAGATACTGGGATTTTAAATTTTTGGGGTCAATTACCCAGAGCTTTCCCCCAGAGAAACGTTAGTGGAGTTCTTTGCTGGGGAAATTTGAATGCCAAATTTTTGCCTCCACTCGAGATGAGTCACTCGGCGCAGAGCTACGAGATGAGACTCCAAATTTTTTCATCAGAAAATTTCTACATCTTCTGTATGTAAAACTCGAGCACAAAGTGAATCGCAGACCCTCAACTGAAAATCTCATACACATGATGCCCCAAATATCTGTGGAGTTACTCGGTTTATGGAAAAATCTGAACACCTTTTTTATTACCATAAAATACCTTGCAGAAGAGGAACTGCCGGTTAAATCGTGAAATTCAATGATGACTAATGAAATTCAGGATCACTTTTTTTAGATTGACTCGAGTTCAAGTTTCAGCTTGTCAATTTCATCCAAGTCAATTCTTCGGTATTATTTAAATATCTTTGGCACTGCCCTGAGATCCCTTTCAAGAGTACATTGTTTCCTATCAAGAATATCAATCGTCGATTGAATTTTATTTTTCTTTGGGGGTACGTGAATTCCTCCCCTCACGTCCTGGCCACCTCCTCGCCACTGCCCCTCACCTCCTCACCACCTCCCCTCACCTCCTCACCACCTCCTCGCCCCTCGAAAACTTAATGAAACACACAAGAGTGCCAATTGCGAAACTCTCGCTCAACTCATTCTCAAAGGGGTTAATCAAACGATTTCGCAGTGAGCCGGTTGATTCAACTTGGACTGACCAATTCCAACGTCGAGCCCGATAGTCGGGCTTTCGATATTGCGAGAGGTCTGAAAATTCGATGAATCGTCAACAGCAAACCACCGAGATTCGTTATTTTTTTCCTCCACTCAATTTTTTTTTTT
>NW_011887813.1:121823-124468 GCF_000806365.1 Fopius arisanus | reverse complement strand
AACAATAATGATTATCATTTTGTCATGAATTATTGTGAATAGTAATTTTTTTATGAATTTCTCAATTTGTAGACTTTTTTTTGAATTTTAAGAATTCCAACTTTTTTTTGGAATTTGTTATTCGATATTTTTTCTTGTTTTATGGATTGACATTTCGCTTGTTGCATTGGTCTAGCACCAGTTGCCACCGTTATCTGTCCAGCGTACCACAATTGACATGAAATATATTCGCTGACCAGCTGTTTGACACGGGAATGAGTTAATAATTTTTAACCCCCCTCGTGCGAGATTATTACTACTCTGATGATGTTGAATATGAGGATGCAGATTCAGAGGTCATTTATTTAATTTGCGAGCGTGTTTACGAACATCTGAGGAAATTGAGGCGGAAGGAAGACCGGATGTACCGTTAGTAGAACGTCCAGGGAAATTTCCAATTTACCATTTTCTGAATATTCCATTCGTGCAAAACGACTCAACAAATTTACCACTTGAATATTTTATTAATTCCATTATTTCATCATCTTATTTTCCACTGGAGAACATGAAAATGTAATTCTACTTCTCAATTTCCGATCGCCGAGTCTCGCTAAGAGAGTTTTCCGCATAAATTTATATTTTCATATTGATTTTCTATTTATGGAAGGATGTGGATTAACATTCGTTGGAAAAATTCCGTATTTATAATCCCGTTTATTTTTGAGGGTTTCCGAAATATTGAATCAAATGTGAGACGGGTAATTGATGAGCAGCTGATAGCTCCAGGGAAATTATTCCCTGGAAATCGGTATAAAAGAGAATAAATAGAGATAAATGCAAAATGGAGTCAAATCGAGTGAAAATCCTGCGGATATAAAAAAAATAGAACAGTACGAGAATGGATTTTTCGTGAATCTGGCATTGATAATCTAATATACCGAAATAAAAATGAAACAAAATAACAAAAACGAAACAAAATCCATATAATACCCCAAACAAATAAACCCACATACAATAAAATAAATATAATCGAAATTTGTTTTTTTTCGTGAAATTCTGGGCACAGATTAGCAAGTAGAATTAGTGAAAAATTTCTGGAGCCAACACAACAGCGATAGAAGTAACCCATATCCAACGACTCCGGATGCCTAGTCAGAGTCTCATAAATGGTATGGAAATTTAGCCGGTGGTGCGGTTTGAATCACTTTGGGTATGAGTGGTGGTGTGGCGATGATACCAAAAAGGGATGAGCATCAGGGGAAAATGTAAGAGAGGAGATGCCGTGGAAAGGGAGGGGCTATGAAGGTTTGAGGGGGAAATATAACCCATGGGTGGTAAAGTGTCGCCGCTTATATTCCACGGGACATGCACGACTCGCGTGTCTCCCTTATCACTCGGCAAGATAGCTTGCACTTTGCATACGTGGCATAATTCAACGGTGAAACCATCCCCCTGTAACATCCCCCTCGTACCTGAGGTACTTGCCATCCATCCTATATCTCACCTTCTCACTATCATCCCCTATTCCATTCTCCTTGTCTCCTCCACTGCCTCCACTGCCTCCACTGCTTCCACTGCTTCCACTGCTTCCACTCCCTCCACTGCCTCCACCACCTTTACCGCCTCCACCACCCACAATGCCTTTATCTCCACCTCTCAAGCCCCTTTCATATTTGACACCCTCGACAAAACTCCAATCCTGGGGAAACTATGCGTGAGCACCTCTTCAGGGAAATATCATGGTCACAGTGGATGGCATTAATGTGTGTATGGAATAGTAGAAGAGGGACGATTTAACTGAACGAGTTGGACATTTAATGGGACGTTTAACAGAAATTGATGAGAAAAAAGCAATTCATTATGGCAAAAATTTTTAAATTTAATTTTAACTGATTTTTAGCGTTAACTTGAAGATGACAGTATCAACATTTCTTTTTTAGCGAAAATCCAATCAGCAGGAATTTTTTTCTGAACCACTAGGTCTAGGTGAGATTTAAATTATTCAATAGTCGAAATCTGATTCTGGCATTTTTTAATGCCAGATTTAGGTACACTAATTATGGTATTAATACTTGGAAATTCAGTTGAGGTCGGTAAATGCGGGGAGATGTTTTGGATTTGAAATATGTGGATTTTTTGTCGTTTCGAGGAGGTTTAGAGGATTTTGCCATTGAAAATTCAGAATTCGGAATAAAGATTAATTTCTGGGAAAGGGAGAGCTAGCGGTGGGTCTTTGTGGATTTAGATGTCGTAAATTATCGGATTTGTCATTCAAATTAGGAGAGGGAGAGGATTTTTGGATATTTTTTTTACGGAGGATTTGAGCAAGAATTTGTTTAGTGGTCATGCGATTCCGGTCTTGGTCAGTGATTGAGGTTTTGTCGGGGTTTTTGTGGGAGTTGACAGTATTGCCTTTTTTATCAAGTTGAATCGTGAAGTTTAGAGTTGGCGTAGAGTCGTGGACAATGGAATTATGTAATGGAATTGAATTTCTTGCTGTCATCTGGTCATATTTCATCGTCGGGTTTTTGCTGATTGTAATTCACGGAGAGGAAATCTTTAGAAAAATTCAACAGGGAGAAAAGCCGATTGCTCATTCCTACAAAAAGTCACTTGACTCCAGAATTCTGTGTCAATTCAAATTTATGGGCATGTGAAATATGACT
>NW_011887813.1:109642-121418 GCF_000806365.1 Fopius arisanus | reverse complement strand
ATTTCTGAAACTGTCGAGCCGTTGATTTTTAAAAAATTCTAATCGGCAAAACTCCATTTAAACACGTGTTAAATCACTCGAATTTCAAAAATTTATATCTCAAGTTCAAAACGGTCAATTGCAAACAGAAAAGGCTCATTTTGTTGCTAATTTTTCAAACTATTCACCCTAAAATGTTCAACGAAAACTGTCGTAAAAAAATTCTATGCGACAACAACCTTAATGAACAATTGCTGGCTTGAGTCAAACATGAATTCTATAAGAAACAAGTAAATAATTGTTATCCAATCAAGCAATAATTATCGAATCAAATAAACAATTTCGCATTTCCTTGTGCCCGAGAAAATAGAATAAACCGAAATCTCGAAAACCCATGACTGAATTCCCGAGGGAGAACTCAGGAAATAAAAAACTAGAAAAATGGCAGATCCCTGGAATGTTTAACGACGATAAATCCGGATTCAATCGTTCCAATCACAAACCCGGAATTAATCTCCCCTAAAATGATTTTTCTTCCATTCCCCTCCCCAATAAATAAACTGAATCGAGCGATATCTCGTAAATTTGTAGTACATTGGGTGTGTCAGAAAGAATTCATGAATGAAACCGTAACAAATTCCAGCTGGGTCGTACTAGTTGACTCGGATAATTGGCAAAGTGTGTATGTACTAATGGTACACATACAATGGAGAGAGCGGTGCCGTTGAGATAAATAAAGTGAAGCTAAAAGGCATATTCCAGCGGTACTGAGACGAGATCAGAGGGCAGTGACGGTTACATTAGGCCAGTTAGTCTATTAAAGTAACGAGTCATCGTGGATGCATCACGTACTTGTCATCCTTGTCCCCCTTTTATTTTCAATCCATGTATGACAAGTACCGAGGAATTTTTACATTTCAATCCTCACGGGAATTTCAACAACCCATTAAATCCAAGAAAATCATTACTACTTCAAATCCACAGTTGGAAAATTACACTTTAAATTGCTAATTAAAAAAATTAATGACATGAAAATGTCTGGGGAATTGTTAATTTACCAATCGGTTAATTTACTGAATATTCTGGTAATTTTTAAATCGCCAGTCCATATCCGTTGGGAAGTGATGAATTTTTTTCGAGGCTATTTCTCGCTGAATATCTTGGAATTGAAGGCAGATAGAGATATCTTTGGTTATACATTTTTTCTAGAGAGAAGTGAGAGCTACAAAAAAGGTGGTAACGAAAATATTAATATCTCTCTTCAATCCCGAGATATTTGAGAGCAACTCATCTCGAGAGAATATCCACTAATATGAATCAACTTGAAAGTGAACTCAAGCGCACATAATTGAACATTCTGATGACTGTGTGTATAATTACCCGTATCCACAATTAAATAATGTGTTTCTAAATGAATACAGAGATGAGTCTCAGAATCCATGAATTTTTATCGGCTTCAAATACCACAGAGAAACATCAATGAATGAAGAAATTTTTCCGTTTAAATGTTTCTGACGCAAGTCAAGTTTTCCTGCATTTTTTTTTTCTTCTTTTTCGTTGTCTCTTTTTTGTTGTTCTACATGGCTTTCATTGCTGTACCCATGGACAATGGTCTGGTTGTTTTTCCGTGTTGTGCCCAGCACAACCGTCTCTTTTGTAACTGGCAATCCAGTAGATTGCTACAAGCCACTGTATATTCACCGCCCATGGAGAGTTCTTCTGCAAATGTTTTCCCATTTTGTCCATGTTATTTGGACTATCCCGAATTCCCTAAAAAGAGCGAGATTACCACGCGTCAATTGAGGTATTAGTGCGCAGAGAAAAATTTTTTGTGAAATGTACAACTGAAATTCGGAATTTCGGAATTTGTTATTTTATAGATTCTCTACCTCTGCGTTGTAAAATATATAAATAAATTCACTCATCTGAAGTGATCTTTTAAACTAATAAATATCTTATCAATCTTATCAATAAATAATAAAAAAAAACTAATCCATCACCATGTCATCGGCATTTCTAAAAATCCTAGTTAAAATTCAATTCAATTCAAAATGTTTATTAATTTTCTTTGTGTCTATGGCAAAGAATAATTGATTTTTATTCTCGTGATATTAATTAAAGATCCCACAAGCTATCTAAAAAATATTTGAAACGGTTAAAATCCTTCGCGTATTGTCCATGAAATTATCCCGAGGTGCTACCAAGTGCCCGAGTAAATGAAACATCCAAGACTATCCCAGACTAAAGCAAAATAGAATCCTCCGATATTTTAAAACGCAGCGATAAACCACTCACCTGTTGTGGAAACACCAACGGTGTGGTCCCAACCCGCAAGACCGGTCCCCATTTCGCTTCCGAATAATGAAGCCACGGTTTGGCACACTACAACGTGGAAAATGGGAAGCTGTGAATTTTCATGCCAAGCGAACAGCGAGACTAGTTTAAAGTCAGTACTGACTCCTCGAGCTGGATCTTCGATCCTCAAACTCTGAATGCCAGCAGTAGTCAAAGCACCCCTTCCCCTGGAGCCAAGGAGCTTTTATATAGGTACATTCAACTCTCCAGCAAGGAATACATAGATATACATCCAGCATCAGCACCTGCAGGTCGATGGTCTCCGAGTGAGGCTTGAATGGCTCATCGTTAGAGCACTTTCTTCCTCCACCCATCCACCCACCCACCTCCCCTCTCCTCACGGACCTGCACTGGAGTATATCTATACCCTGGTATTTCCACAGCACCTCATCCTCATTCCTCTCTACTCTTTTTTTTTTTTATTTTTCACCAAGATACCCAGCTCCATCACAGAACACGCTTCCGTCTCAACGTGGCTATTCATTGCGCCCTGGTGCTGTGCCAAACGAACCTCCCCGCTGATACCATTGAACGACACCAGAAATATTCAACGTACAGGTGGATCAACGCCTTAGTATGTACTGGGAAAATGTCATCATTAAAGCCACACCCTAATTGAGCTCCTCCATTGATTGGGGTTTTATCGATGGAGGTCAGTTGCCTCTCGAGTCTAATCCACCAGGAATTATTTACTTTTATCGAATATTATTTGTACTTGATTAAAACATTAAGGAGGGTATAGACTTGATTGAAGCGTCAAGTATACTTTATACTTGGTTTAAGTACGCGGGTAGAAAAAATTTTAATCGGACTATTTTTTCCAAATTTTCAAAAAATTTCGGGAGAATTTTCCGGATTTTTTTTTTATTAAATTTTTGGGAAAGGTTTTGAAAAATTTTTCAAAAATTTGAATGGGAATTTTTTTTTTATAATTTAGATGGCGTATTTTTTGAGAATATTAAAAGAACAGTATAATTGAAAGAAAAAATTATATTCGTTAAAATTATCACGAAAAGTTTTCCAGAAATGTTTTGAAAATTTGGAAAAAATATTCCAATTACATTTTTTTTTACCCGTGTATATTTATTTGCAAGTAGTAAATATAACATTTATATCTGGATCAAGTACAGTTGGTACTTGATTCGATTATATTTGTGTACTTGCTTCAAGTATGAGGTATAACTTGTGGACTTGGGTGAGGTATAAAGTATACTTGAGTCAAGTTCTATTTTTTTCTCGATATCGTATATGATAATACACTTGAGTCATATTTTTTTTCACGTACCGCGGCTCGGAATTTTTTTTGTAGAAGTTATTCTTGAGGCATTATTATATCGCGTGAATTTATCTGAAATGCCTTTGTTTTATCCGCATTCTTGAATTTTATGAGGAATTCTTGAACGGTGGGGTACAGTTGATAAAAAAAATTTACACCATATGGTATGTAACGACAGCGAAAAATTTCTACATTCTTGAACAGCACTCGAAATTCTGACAAAAAATATGAAAATCCAATTATTCGCGATTATCAGATCCGTACGATCGTAAAACTAAAAATAATATGACGCCGATTCCCCGAGGAATGCAATTTCCTCGAAGTCTGAAAGTAAACAACAAATTGACTTCAAACTTATAATCACCAGCTAAATAAATTCAGTCAGCATTTTCTCTCCGGGTGATTACCTCCCCCCACTCAAAAAAAAAAATATATAATCACGAAAAATCGATAGATCGAAGTCTAATGACGAACGCAGGTGATTTGCATTGGACATCCGGTTATTCTAATCCAGTACCTGATTTCAGTAACGAGGCCATGCATTTCCTGATGGTATATCAAACTAGTATAAAACATGGTCATGTATAACACCGGTAGACACCATTACCCGTTGATAGGAGAGGCTTCATCCACCGGTAGTATTTATGTTCACCTAGGTTCGACATGAGGAAGACCCGGGGTGAATTGGCCCCGTTGGAGGGTATAATAACTTCAACCCGCATCTATCATATTTCATACTGCAAAGTGTCTCATTCTTCCATTTTGTGTCGTCCACTGGAGATAGTATTGTTTGAGGCGGAATGTCGGGGAATACGAGTCATCTTAATCCCACCAGCTCATCCTGAATTGCCCCCCATCCCCCCGTCCCCCTCGTCACCCCATCTTTCAGTTGATTTAACGAGACGTCGTATTTCGAGAAATCGAACGCAATAAATGAAAGTCGGTACCTCGCGTGTTGGCGTCTGCCATTGGCGTCTATCCAATACAGACAACTGGTTTATATCGATGTACTTCCGGTTTACGTATGGTCTATTCTACCCTTGTCCCCCTCAGTGGGGTGAGACAGGGGTGGGGCTATTTCTTCTTATTTTCTCTGACCAGAAAAGGGGTGACAGCCGACGACCATCCGAGTGCTTACTCGAGTGATAAGGAAAGGGGAGATAAGCTTTTGCCGAACAAGCGGTTATTCTGGGCTGGAATGGTCTTATCTTGGCAACTCAGAGATAAAAGAGGGTGTGGGTGGGTTATCGGGGCCCTTTAATGCCGGGATCGGACAATTGTTTTTTTTTTTTCTCTTCTCTTTTTTTTGTGGTCGAGGGAGCGACTGGCGTTGTTAATATCGATGTTGGGAGATAAGAGAATTCTACAGCTTGTTGTCGATGGCAATTAAGAAATGGCTTGTGAGGGGTTGTTTGCGGCTCGGGAAAATACGGGGGATGAAGGTCTTGGGGTAGGAGATTCTCTCATGGTGAACATCTTTGTTGGAAATTTTTTTACTGGGGCGGAGAATTTTTTTTAGTGTTGTACACTTGAAGAATCTAACGAAGACATTTTTTTTCAAAAAGTTGGAAAACATTTTAAATATCTTCAAAACAAATTAAAATTAAATTTCCATTTTGAAGAGTAATTTTTGGATTTTCAGGCCCATACCACACAAAAATCTCTGAGAATGTTGAATATTGAAGATCGAATAATCGAAAATAGAACTACAAAATTGAATCCTTTATTATAAAAAATAAATGAGCAATATTTGCAATTAAAATAGAATTGAATCCCAGAAAATCTAGATAATACGAAATTTGGGAGAATGTCTTGAACGTCGCGAAAATTGCGGTATTGTTTAATTCGACTTGAGATTATTACACAGCCCCGGCTGAACCCCCGAACTTTCCAACCTTATAAAATCAAAATAAACTCTCCATAACCCGGCAATTCCCCTCCGTGCAATCAAATACTGGAAAAGAGTGTCGTCCGCCGAACTTTTACGACACCTTTGTGAGCGTGCAAATAAATTCCAAACAATTCCAAATATCTTTACGATAATATTCAAATGAATTTCCCCAGTGACTTCCCAATAAAATTTTCCTATAACCCCTTGCCCCCCCCCCCCCTTCTCACCCCACTCGTATTTTCCAAGCAATATTTCACCGAGTGGTTTTTCCACTTTAAAAATTTTTCAGTGTATAATACATTCCACGGATTAAAACTGGGAGAGAAAATTATTGATGCGGAGCTGTCGATAAAATATTCAATGGACGTGGATAATGTAAAAAAAAAATGTATATTTTCATTGTTGTAAACCAGCAGACATCCAGAGGCTTCAATTCACATGCCATATACCACTCACACAGTTCAATGCGCATTGTTGCAATGTATATGTTACTTTATTTCTTATCCAGTGCCTCACCTCCTCCGTCTGATCGTTCTTTTTTAACTGTCTGGACTCGCTATACTTTCATCCCTATTTTCGTCTGCCATTTTTTTCCCTCTCATCTACTTCAACGGTTCCATGCTGAGGCTCGATTTTAGGTTGTTGGACTCGATCCAATATAGGTTTCATACTGTATAATATGGCTAGACCTGTTCTCTCTGTCTCTCTGGATTTGGCTCTCAAAATTTTCTCCTTTTTCTCACCCGAAAAAACTTCATTTTCCTACTCTCTCTGGTCCTCGCACGTACTTTACCCATGGGATTTCAGCTTACGGGATACCGTAACAGGAGAATTTAGGTACGTGCACCGGATTTTCACTGACCCCTCATCCTTTCATCCTCCATTTTACTCCTTCCGACCTTTCCTCCTCTCAGTCCTCCCTTTGATGAATCCGTTTCGTGCGTTTTCGGCCAAGAAAAATATTCTAGGATATTTTTAAAAATTGGGGTCTCATAATTAATTTGATTTTCAATTATAATATATAAATATATTGAATGTCATTATGAGTTTTAATAATTATACTTTAATTATTCATCAATTTATTCAAATTATTTAATGTGTAATGTTGATAGTGGAGAATGAAACGATTTTTTTAATTCTGTCGGTCATGCGTTTTCGTAATTCCCGCATTTTCTGCCATTTATATTACAGGCAGTGCGCAGTGAGCTGCGCAGAAATAACAGAAGTAAATCCACGCGATCTCCGAGAACACAAAGAGAAATTTCCAATTACCCTCTAAAAATCGAAAAAAAAAAATATTCGTGTATGACAATCAGTGATTATTGAATAAAACCTTGAGTGTCAGAATCATGAAAAAAAAATTGAATAAAATCTAAATGAATTTCCGGTAATTTGAAAATCCAGAGAAGCTCTTATCCGTCAAATATTGAATAATTACCAAATATCAATGCATTATTAATTACCAATACGAGGAACCGAATTGTATCCTCCAGAGATTGCAAAATAAATTTCCATGAATAAATTTTTCTTCGGCCAGAAAACCGCGTGTTAAAAAAAAAAATTCCACCACGAGCTTTGGAATTTCCGCCTTGGGACTTGGGGCTCTTCAAGTCTTCTAAAGAATTTGCGTTCGTGTGCCCAATTTTTTTGTCTCTCGTGCAAGCCTGGGACGTCCACTGGAAAGCTCTGAATAAGGTCCATGTTTTTTTTTCTATAAAAAAAAAAATAAGGTCCACGTGTGTTGCGCTTCGTCGAGTGCTAGTGCGACGAAAATTGTCCGGGAGGATGAATAAAAGTGGTTGAGCAAAGGATGAACAAAAAGTCCGGGAGGGACGAGCATTGAGCGAGCATTTTGTCCGGACGTTGGATTATACGGTTCCGTAGTTTTGTCTCATATGAGCTCTTCTCTTTTTTTTTTCCCCCGTTCCTAGCATTGACACGTCAATATCCCAGTTGTGCAGCGTCATCGCAATGCAAATTCGCATACTCTCAGCGAGTTCAGCTATGCAAGAAATTGAGGATAAGAGTATTTTGTAATTCACTGGTATTTCTTGCCGGGCATTTGACGGAAATGAAAAGTCCTGGAGTGGAGATACGAACTGGAGACGGGAATCCTCGAGAATTATGCAGTGGCCAGTGTTTTCTCTGTACGGAGATAAATTTTCAGGAAAAATTCTGGTGCTGCAGTGGAATACTCGGGCGATGTGATGGCGGGATGTATTCTATCTGGCAGATGAATTTTTGACGTGTTTATATGAAGTTTTCACTGAACACCGGGGAAATTTCTGAATTTTACGAGCGAATATTAAAGTTCTGCAGTTTAATTGAATTTTTTTATCCGGTTCAAATTCAAAATCAGAACAGATTTATCTCAAGTTACATTATTTATCCTATATTTGAGGAGAATTCTTAGATTTTGTTGAGGATTACAAAAGTCCACAAAAACAATCCGGGAAATTATTCTCTTATTATGATTATGATTATTATGATTATGATTATTATTATTATTATTATCATTAGCAGAGTTCTCTCTTTTTTTCAATTTGAATCTGAAAATCGAGAATACTCAAGGAATTAATTAATTGATTGTAGAATTTAGTGGAAATTTCATGTAATTTAGTAATAATGAAATTTTTAACCCGTACAATCGAAGTGCAATAAAATGTTCATTTGTATCTGGGGAAAATATTGAGTCGCTAAATTTTCTAGTGACTTGGACATTAACTTGGACGATAATCGGATAATGAAACCGGATAATGATCCTTATAACTCATTAAGCGGTATCAGGATTGTGGTCCCTCTGAA
The DNA here is from genome assembly GCF_000806365.1 of Fopius arisanus. Lineage (NCBI taxonomy): Eukaryota > Metazoa > Arthropoda > Insecta > Hymenoptera > Braconidae > Fopius > Fopius arisanus. Next base: position 113,112 of record NW_011887813.1, on the reverse strand, counting down.
CTCTGAATTTCAGAGTTTCGAGTATTCAGGGGTTAAAAATACTTGACTGCTCGAATTAATTGGCATCCATCAGCTTATCAAACCCGTAATGGACATATTGTAACGAAGTTTCAAGTTGGCTTCAGTCACAATGATCTTTCCTCATCAAAAGCACTGCGGTGGTAACTATCAAGGGATTTGAGCTAGAAATTAATTCACCAGAATTGGGATAGGAGAGTGGACCAGACAGGAGAGTTTCGGGCAATCGTATCCTTTAGCGTGGGAATTGCCGCCAGGTATTCCCTAGTGCGATGGACTCTAGACGAGAAATGCTGGATGATCGATTCATCCTCGACGAATAAGAACTCCCTTTCGGGGAATTCACGTCAAATTTCCTCTACCTCAATAATTTTTGGGTATTAAACGAGGGAGAATTCAAGAAAACTTAGGGAATACCTCATGCTTCACTTGAAATGTCTGAAGTTGAAAAACTTGTCAATTCTTTAACCAATCCATACATTTTCGAACATGTGGAAAACTCAAGCATTAATTTTCCTGGATTTTCAATCTATTGGAAATTAAATTTTACGGGGAAATTATTATTGAACATGAATTCTTTTCACTGTAAATGGATTCTAACTTCTATAATTAAAAGTTCTCATGATTTTCTCACTGGAATTCATTCATTATAATCATTTCCCTGAATATTCAAGTGCATACATCACTAAAATGTCGATCCTCGGGAAATATAACGCCAACGATCGATGAAATTTCAGTTTATTCCGACAAATTCATCAGGAAAAGCTCGGTTTGAGTCGACGAGACATCCTGAGATAGTAAACACCATCGGAAATTAATAGTCATAACGCCTGCAGCTCGGGTACTAATCAAAACTGTTTATCAAGCGGAGTATGACCTCAGAAGATAAACAACTTTTCTAGAGGAAGTTGAGAGTCTCGAATTGGAGTTCACATGCGATACGATCAATAAGAGAGACTCGATAAACAACGGCGTGATGACCATCAGAAAATCATGAACACTGCAAAGTCCTCTGACAATAAAAAAAAAAATCACCACAAACTTTTCCTCGACTCCGAGTCACTTAGGGAATTGTCCCAAAGTTCTCTGAGTTGGGGAAATCAGACGGAATTTTCCGCATTCAGGGATCGAATGACAACATTATGGGGGATGGAATAAAACTTGAAATAGTCATTATTTATTTCTGCCATTCCTCATGATTCCCAGGCATGATTTTTCATTTTTCAACGAGGTCAATTATTTTCATCCGTTTGACCGATATTCTTCGAAATAAATATTTTTTTCAGGAATTAAATAATGAATTCATGAAAACTTGCACTCAGAAAAAAATAACTCCTGTTATTTAATTTGCTTCCGTCAAGTAAAATCACCTGGAACGAGTAAATGTACATGAATGTTTTTGACATTTGAAACGTCTGGATTTTCTGGTTGTTATTAATTTTAGTTAGGGGACGTACTATTTTTTCTCAGTGGATTCCCGTGCAGTGTATTAAATGCTAATTGAATGAAAAACTTCTGACAATAAATTGATAGCCCTTGAGCATTAGAAAGAATTCACGGAAGTTCGTGAAATTAAGTGGAAAGAGATGAACCTTTTATAACCATTAATAATAATTTATAATATTACTTAATAATTTATTAAGTGGAAAGAGATGAACTTAACGGAATCGTCAATTTCTCCCCAGATTTTCGTGGTCACATGATTTTCGTGGAATAATTAGACTGAATAGTTAATGAAATCATTGAAATAATTTTCCTCTGATTTGACTACCAAAATAATGGAATGGAATGTGAGGAATTCTCAACAGTTGATTACGATTTTTCCAGTAGAAACACTGGAATTCCTCTGGAAAATTTGTCACCGCATGGCTGTTGGAAGGTGCAGCTTCCAAATTAATTCGTCATCGTTAAACAAAATAGATCTCTCAGGGGAATGTATTTCAGGGAAAGAATAATGGACTATCTTCCTAACCGAGAAATATCTCTTCCGTCCGGTGATTCCAGTGCGGATGTTGAAAATTCAATGCAATGGTAAATTTAGTTTGCCATCCTTCAAAGATCTAGGTTAATGTGCAATTGGATTTTCGTGAGTCATTGGAAACTTGCTATTCCGGCGGTTTGAAGTTCAATGAGTGAAGTAGAATTTCCCGGCTAACTACCGTCACAATTAACTTTGCTCTAAACTTCGAAGTGTATTAAACCCTAATGATTATAATCAATCCTTCGATAGTACATTGATTTCTAAAGGAAAGCCATTAATTTCCTATTCTCCCCCAATTTTCAAGAAATTTCATAATAAAAAGTTTAAATTTTATCTCAAATTCCATTAAAAATGAAAATTAATTAATTCAATTTTATATTTAATTGAGAACGTCTTCGTAATCCTTAAAAATTTGTAGTTGAAATAATTTTTCTAATTTTCAAGTCTAAATCTCTGACATTTTCCTCGTCTTCAATTTTCGCTGGAAATTCCATAAAATTTATCCGGGAACAATCAACATTTATTCATAACGACGAACCGTCGTATTTTCTATGAAATAAAAAAAATCTAGCAGAGTAAATAAACTAAACATCAACGTACGAAAAATAATGGATTAACCGCGGATTTTCCGCGGAAATTTTCATTTCCCACTCATAATTTTATTTTATCATTCCATTCGAATAGATTTCCACAAAAAACCGATGCAATTCCCTGCGGCATTCATCTCCACCATTGTCCTAAAATATAAAAAGTTGTACTTGAGCATCGAATATCCAGACTCAGGGAAAACTCTCGTCAGAAAAACAACAACAAAATTCACCATGCGGAAAATTCATTTCGCCAGATGCGACCTCTCGGTCAGAAGCTGTGAGAATTCTATATTATTTTTCTCGGTAGCAAATGCGTCCTGGAGAAGTTTATTTTTTGTTCCCAATGAACTTGTACATCAACAGCTAAAAACATGTCCTCTCGGATGACGTTGATGGGGATTTCGTCGTATACCTTTTCATGTGGATCATCATTCGCCGGGATGAACCTCTTCCAGGGGAGTGAATCCAACTTCGTAAAAGTTTATTGGGCACATATACTTACTTATTGTATTTGCTACATTTATTCGTGGAATCAATGTTTCGGGAATTCCCAACTTTCCGAGAGATTACTTTGTTCTCCCAGACTTATTAAGGGGTTGGTCTTGAATAATAATGAATTTGCTAAGTCAGTTGCAGAAGGATTCAGTGAGTGTTTCAGTGAGATCTCAAGAAAATATGGAACATCTTGTCTATCGACGAAGAAATCCACCAAATTTATTCTTCGATTGATATTACATTTTTGATTATTCAATTAACGATTAAAGAAGTTCTCCGAATTTCTACTGCTACAAATATTGGTTTCAATTTGAAATTCGCGGTTTTAAGGTGGTTGTCGCGCGACAGTCTCTGTAAAAAGTTTATCCGCTGTAAAACGGGCCAGT
>NW_011887813.1:79223-109352 GCF_000806365.1 Fopius arisanus | reverse complement strand
CGGTCAATTGCAAACGGAAAAGGCTCATTTTGTTGCTAATTTTTCAAACTATTCACCATAAAATTTTCAACGAAAACTGTCGAAAAAAAAATCTACGCGACAACAACCTTAAATCGATTTTTTAATTCCAGAATTTTTTCTGACTTCTTGATTTTTGCTCACGTTGTCACCAGAGGAATTAATGCAAAATCCAGTGAATATTTTAGAAAAATTTTAATATCTTATGCTCACGACATTTATAGTTCTGAAAAATCGTATTTCCTTTTCCGAAGAAAAAATCAGTAAGCTGTAATATTGTCAATCCCGAAATAAAATTTTCACTGAGAAATTTCGATTGTCACCCGCGAAAATAGGAGAATCAACCGGAGAATAGCAAACGAGGTAGTTGAAATGCCATTCTGTAGTGAATAAATTTTTTGGAAATTATTCTACGCATGAAATGCCACGAATGTTAATTCAGGGTTGCTAGCTTGACTCACGTGCTAGGCATTTAAAATTAATATAGCTCTATGAAATTTCGTGAAGTGTACGAAACTGCTTGAATCTAGGAGGGCTCTTCAGGGTTTATATACATCGTTGAAATATCGTGGTTGAATAAATTCTGAATGAAATTTCACTTCTGCTGTTGTAAAATTATATTTCCACTTTAAACCTACAAGCAACTAAAAAATAAAAGAAGCCCTTCATTACATAAATACTCGAAATCAATTCACTAAAATCCGACTAAAATGTCCCAAAAAATAATTTCACCCGCAAAAGTCAGACTAGTCCTGTGGAATTTAGCCCCAAAAAAATGTTAATCTCATAAAAATCCATGATGTCTTTCTCCCGGGAATATTCCAGATGAATAACTCCCTAAAATGGTCAGGAGTTTTAAAATAATCCGGAAACAATGTGCCCACCATTACCGAACATTCATCAAGTGCCCTGAAGCATTGGAAAGTTAATATCCAAGGAAATACTCGTTAAATTTCCTAATCATAAAATCGCAGTGATACCCCAGTGGGTGCAACGTAAATGTTAACTATTCCATAAATCCACCATATTCGTAGAGAGAAAATGCCCAGAGGAGGACACCGCCTCTGGCGCATGTGTTATTATGTACTGCATTACCTAGTCCAAGACAAGAAAAACATGTACTGAGAGCATATGCAAACAGTAAACGCACCAGTGGTGTAAAATCCTCGGCTCATGAATTTCCTTCTCATTGTTCACTCTTCCCCTCCCCGTGTGTACGCAACTTGTCTCAACCACACCATCATCTAATTCCACACCCTCAACACCATATCTACATAGTGCCCTAACCTTTATATTGTGCATTCGCATGCGTTTTCGGATTTGTAACACGCGAGTTTGCGTGTGAAACACCGTTTTCCTACCTCTAAAACCGGAGAAACACCGGTTGGACTCCGTTTCAGCCCCGATCTCACGCTTCTTACGATAATCTACCTTGTATAACTCTAGTATTTTAATTCAACATTCCCGCCCCCAATATTATCTCCCTCGCACCATATATTTACCAATCAGAACGGAATTTTTCAATCACTTCAAAGAGTCCTCATTTCCTCATTATTTTGCTCATTATGAAAGTAGAAACACAAAAACGAAGTTCGCCCGAGTCGAAATATCTCGAAACGCGAAGGACTGATTCCTCATTGGTCAACTCGAACCGCTAAATTCAAATTCGGCGCAGGAGCTGCGCAGTAGGTCTCGTCTTCATGCGTAAGACTTTTCACCCGTAACCTTATTTCTCATTGGCCTTTCCGAATAAATTCTCCGAATAAAATTCAACATTTCATTCATCCCTCATTGGTCAATTGGCTGTCATCATCAACACAACGGAATAAAATGGCGACAGGTCTCGTATACTTTAATTCTCAATTACTCGATTATAAGTAATGGGATTCGCCCTTCTGTAGTCGCATGTGAACTACTGTATTTCCTCATCAAGATTGTATATATTTCAAAGTATATGCTTTGTTGAAAAACATGATGACATTGAAGCGATGAACATTTATGTTGCATTAACAATATACCATTAAGGATCCACCCATCCCCCAAATGACGGGAAACTGTTCCACGTCTGTAATCATCTCCATGTGATTGTTATTTTTATGATGCGACAGGGAGAAAAATTATCACAAATTACATGGAATTACATACCATTCCGCTGCTAGGGTAACTCCCAGTAGTTATTTCAATATTTTTTATCATTACAGTAACGAAAATTGAAAACAGCGGAGCTTTCCACGCCGTTAATCATTTAGCGCTGAAATTTCCCGTATAACTTTGAAATTTTGCATTATATCACGGAATTCCACTGGAATTCCTACCAAAATTTTTTGTTCAACGAATTTTTTATCCAATTCCACTTCACCCCGATCGCCGTTGCAAATTCTTTTCATTTTAATTCCACAATAATTCGACAAGAATTTCCTCAAAAAATAATTAAAATTATTCAAAAATAATTTATATAGATGATCTTAGAGGGGAAAGAGGGGAACTTCTCGAATGCACGTTCGTCTGTAGTTTTGTCGTCAAGTTTGAGGGGTTGAGAAAAATCTAGGGAACAAGTGGCTTGTATTTCCCCAACTTTTCCTCACCTCTGCCAAAAAACCATCGCATTACCCCCTACTTTCATAACCAAACACAAGATTCCGTGAGTGGTAAACTTTTTGAATTGTACAGCTTTACATCCTTCCGCTGAAATTCTGCATTCATCATATCGCGCACTGTTCCACACGCAATATGTAAATAAGAAATGTCAAGGAAGTGCGGTGATACATAGAAGTACCCCTGGGAGTGGACTCTTCAACTTATATATAGAACTTATATTGCTTTCGTTATGTAGTCGTAAGGAGGACATTTTCGTGAATCATGTTGAGAGCGCCTCGAGGACTAGCTCACGAAATGAATTTCGTATTATTTTATTTATTCATCTGTACGAGCTTATTTATTTCCGCACGATAATGAGTCACATCCCACAGCTTTCGCATTCTTGGAATATGAAATTAAATGCAGATGAAACATCTATTGATTATGGTGTAACACTGTTTGAAAATAACTGACCGATGACTCATATTTTAAGAAAATATATTTTCTGTTGAGCAAGAACTCGGTCATCTATTTGGAATTCATCAATTATTCATTAATCTATCAATCATCTGTTAATTAAAGCTCGAGCAGCATTTTTGAATAATTACAACCCAAAGATTCTACACAACTTTATAAATTCAATATTTATAAAAAGCATTAACTTCAAATCTAGTTCAATTACTCCATAGAAATCGATATCAATCAGAATTTCTGCTGATAAAAAATTGTAATTCCCAAAATTTATGGAACTGTTCGTAAAATTTTGAATTTTAATAATTTCTCTATAAAATAATACGCACAGTATTTCCGGTCTGAGTAATTCGACGTGAGTCATTATTTTTCAAAGCTTCCATGAAATTTAATTGCACCTGTAGCGTGGGTATTGGGGACTGGATGAATAATCATTTGAAAAATCAACAACTTGTAAAAATAACAAAATCGTCCTGTGAACCGAATGGATGTTTCCAAAAAAAAAAAAAAAACTCGCCGCCAATTATCCGCAATCCAGTGCATTATCAATTCCCCTGGGGAAAATTAACTGAACCATAGAACAGCATTGTCTCACCACTCGTGTACAGTTAACTCGAAAATAAACAAGAAAAAAAATATCTAAAACTTCCCTATAGAGTATATAAAACGATCCAATTAGGAAAGAGAGCGCGGACGAATGGTTCGATCTTTGGAGCGATCTCGATCCTTTTATCTCACTCCCCGGATCGTCTCCTTTTTTTTTATTTATACACAATTCCTTCCAAGTAAATAGCTTTGATGCACGATAGAATAGCGTAACTGTGACTTTTCAGACGGCCGCCACTGGTTCTAAAAAAAATACGAGAAGAATTCTGGAGACTAATTCAATCGCGATGAAAGACAGTTTTCCGTGGTCTGGCGGCTGCATTCCCTTGACAATTCCACTTGATACCTTATTGCTGCAGACTGTTGAGAAAAAATTGACATTCAATGGACAGTTGACTAGTCATTTTAAAGATACTGTCATTCAATTATATTCAGGAGAAGAAATTGGGAAACTCGCCATTTCACGGGAGATTGAATTAATAAAACAGCCGTCGAAATAAAAAATGAGAAAGAGGAATCGCCCGGAATAATAAAAAATTTTATAAAATCCCTAATTTATAGCTTTCATTAATGCTTATCAATTTACTTTTAAATTCTTCATCAATCAAGTAATCGCAAAGTCTATTCCCGCGAATTTCAATTTCGATTTCTCAAATATAATTTAAATTTCCCGCGCTCCCATAAAAATTCCCCTAAATGAAAAACTTACCCTAATTAAAATTCTCTCCACCTCAAATAATCACCAATCATAAATCGTCAAAATATATTTTCGAAGTTAAAAAGTCAATTTCTCAAATGCAATTCAAATTGCCATGTGTGCACGCCCAAAAAAAATCGTTAAAATCCCCGGAAATTTGGAGCTACCACCCACATGATGTACATGATGTATTAATTTGCCATGTAAATTAATACATCATAGTTATGTTCGTTTCATCGTGGCATGTTCACTCACCATACCACACAACCAGTTGACCAAAGTTGAAACAAATAGTTGACCATGCTATTGCATACTGCGTGACCACTTTCACGGTGATTTAACATTCGTCCTCTCCTTCACTCCCCCCCACCCACCCCCTGGTCGCAATATATGCACTCACCTCAGTACTCTCTCCTCCACGTCTCGTTTCTCTTCTCCAACCCGAGAATGTACACTCGACAAACAAACGAAGCAAATTGCAATTTATTCACGTCATCATGTGTCTCTCCCTCCCCTCGTCGCACTTGTCCCTTCAACCATCGGCGTCTAGTGTTCCTTCCTGTCCTCGCTCCAGGGAAAATTCACCAACCACATGTGTGCATACCCCTGATAAGCAACACTCACAATCAGAGAAATGTGAAACGCTGCCCTTACTGTGCATTTACGTGCGGTACGACCTCACATTTCCTCCGACTACTTCTTTATTAAAACATCCAGCCGTATTGCCACATCCTATTGTAAAAAGGAGATCAATCAAATCAGATCTCCATTGGGAATTAAATCGATATCTCAAAAGTCTGTCGCACTTGTTTCTCTTGGATCTTTACAACATTCACTGTGAATTTGATTTTTATTTGATACCTTGACTAGTCCTCAAGTAGCGATGTAACTGAGAGGGATCATGAAGAAAATAGATTCGATCCCAACTAGGTAAAGGTGAAGACCAGATCGTAGATCATCTTTATGGGGTTCACACTAGCTCCGTCCCTGTTGCCAACCCTGGCTAACGCCCAACGCCCAACACTGGTATGACATCGATTTCAAAATCATATCCAGTGTTTTTTAATTTATTAGATATAACTTTAATTTATAAATTCTTTATCGAATGTATGCCTTTAGAGAGAAAGAGAGGAGTTGTCTCTAACACCTACACAAGAGCCCATCATTCAAAATGAAGTATGAAGTTACTTGAAGTATATAAATTGAAAAGGTGATATCTATCTCGCATATAGTAAGTCAGAAAAATTTTGTAACGATTGTTATACTGTTCATTTGCAATTTTTGCTTCATAGACCGTTATTTCCAAATGAAAAGAGAAAGAAACTTGAATTTCGGTACAAGTAGCTTCTTAAAGAAACTTCGGGGGTAAGGATTTTTCCACCAACGAGGGGATGCAATCACGAATTGTCCTGGGAGCACTCATTGACGCTCTGCAATTACGAAAGAGCCATTCACTTGTCACGGGAAAAGACATTCCCATTGGTATCGGGCCAGCTGTGACCTGATCCCGTTTAAACTTCCGCTCTTCCTTCCTCAACCTCTTCCCCTTGGCTGTTGGCAAATTCCACTCTGTCGATTTCCACTGTTGACTGAGAATAATCGATTCCACGGTCTAATCCCCTTTCTACCATCTATCCTCTTCTATTTCTAAAGCCCCTGTCTTGGAAACTTTCAATCGCAAGACTTGGCTGTTTATTTTCTTTGTTAATGGAGTGGAGTGCGATGAGAATGCTTCGTCATGGTTTATGAAGATATTAGATGGATATTGATCAGATTTGTCATTTGGTGGGTGAAGATTATTAGTTTCTCGTCTAAAAGTTGTTCAATCTCCTTGATGAGATCCCATTGTTCCTCTGAATGATGAATAGTCTCTCTGATTATCATAAAATGCATTCAAACCGTTGGTCCTGACTTGGTGAAGTCTTCTACCTTTTTCACTGACACTTGATCATGTCTCCTATCTAATTTTATCTAATTTCACCTGGCAATGGAGCTTTTCTTCCAGCAAATGTCAACAGATCCTGCCAAAAACAATCCAATTCCCTAATATTGACAGGCTATGTGCTAGGTTTTCTGCTCCTGCTTCAACATTCTGATATACATACTTGTTCTCCAGTGGCTGATGTAGACACGGCCCCTCGAGATAAACACAACGAAATACAGAACAAAGAGCAGAGAATGCAATGGAATGCTAAATAAAATAAAGGAATCTCTCTCTGGGGAATCGAATGGAGGTCATCCCTCATGTGTATCTGAATTTCCGCAAGTTTCATCTCTTCCTTCTTCCTTATTTATCTAATACACTCTGAATATTCGAGTTCACTTGAGGAATTCATTCTTTCATCCACTGCTCTTGTGTCTCTGCATTTTGAATTATTTTCTTTCATTTCCATGAATATATTTTGAAAATCAAATTCAGCATAATAAGTTACTGTTGGTTCCTGGTGTTTACAACGGCAAAAAAAGAAGACAACTCGCTGCAGAATTGTCCCCAGGATACGACTTCTTCCTCGTTTCCGGATTTCAACATTCGAGTCCTAGACCTCTACATGGATTTACCATCAATGTCGCTATAGCTGCATGAAAACAACGGAATAAAATCAACTCCTTGGCAAATCGAATTCGAGAACAAAACCAGAGCAAATTAATCCATTTACTTAATTAAATTTAACTGGATTGGTTAATTGAATTGATTAATTGAAATTAATTGATTGATTATTAACTATTTCTCGCCTTTGAAGGGTTCAGTCATGATTTGAGATTTTTTTTATCAATATTGTGATATTTTTAGGAAAATTTTGCAAAAGAAATATTTGAATTTTGGATTGACAGATTGATTATTGATGATGGGAATCGGTGAATATTGTGATCTCATTAGTCATTAGGGAACGTTGAGGATGTCATTAATTGAGAAAACATTTTCGAATGCCATTCGTCGCGGATTTTATGCATTACGTTGAAATAGTTTGCAAAATACCTCTCATACTGCGCATCAAAACGCAGTATATCAAAGACTCATCGCATTAATTGCCAGTCATTTATCCGCTCAATTAATAATCATCGATTCACCGAGATAAAAAATATCTTGATATTCCAAATGTTGGAAGGTCTCACGCAAGTATTACAGGTACATAATTTTCTAGAGTTCAATCTGTATGGATCAACTAATTGGTTTCTATTAATTGTAATTTGCAGGATAATTCAAATGGCAGAGCAATTTCATTACAGCAACTCATGACCGTGTGCAATCCATCATGTTGAATATTGTAAAGTTGTAAATTCACAGAGATGTGATATCATAAAGCACTGATTACCTTAATGTGATTTCCACGGAACTGTGGGATTATATCTCATTATTGTTTGCCATATGAATGGAATAACCGTCAATTGGGACAGGTGGAAAGAGACATTTCGACTGGAATATCACGTTTGATATTGTGAAGTATTGGCTGAAATGTACTAATGCAAGAAATTTCAAATCCCCATTCCACAATGCAATGACCCAGCATGGAATTTTGAATTCTAATTAAACTGAATGCTTCAACCTCCGGGGGACTAATAATATCGTGTGATTGATAAGGTGCATTTGAATTGTAGAACAGAATTATTCAGGTAGAAATCGAGGGTCTCATTGGAAAATCCATCAGCCTCCGACGGAAAATAGGAGTTTAACGATTTATTTAATAATTTTCAATAGTAATTAACAACTTTTGCAACTTTCCGTTCACTAACCGCAGAGAATTTTCCGGAAAATTTACTCTTGTAAAAATGATAAATAAAATACTGAGGGCATCTTTAGATAAATTTAATAATCGTTAAAAAATCTTGAATGGTACACGGAGAGAAATATTTAGTAAAAATTACGGAACTTTCAGTTCACTTACCGATTACGGAGTTGATTCGAAAAATCTAAGTGACGGTATCGTTATTTTTCATCGATAATTCAGATAAAAATTACGGAACACCGTGGAAAAATTCCGTGACTTTAGATAAAAATTACGTGACAGTTCCGTAAAATTTCCGACAACTACATTTCGCTCCAGAATGACGGAAAATAGACGTAATTTTTATTGAATATTTCTCCCAGTGTAGCACTAATAAATTTGATTTTGATAGAAAATATGATTAAAAAGAAACTTTTTTAATTGATTCTCTAAAATTTAAAAGTAATCATTAATTTTGGGAATATTGAATAGTAAAGACATTAATAACGAGGAAATTGGATGGATTACTAGATTTATCATGGACAATGCATTGAAAATTATCCATTGTTCATTAGTTCATTAAATGGAGTCTAACGAGTCAACAAATCACCGGTGAATAATGAAAATTTATAATTTTCCAATTTTCCATCTCTCAAATGGTGTTTGCCTTTCAGTATTCCACATAACTCGGGTAAATGACGGCCAGGTAGATTATGATCGTTACTATATTTCTAGGTATTTACCGAACCAAGTGCCATTGATTCACCAGTCATTCATTGAACAATGGAAAGGCGAACAGCACGGCGGAAGAGAATTTGTGGTATGAAACGGTATCGCGGTTTTCGGATAGCCCGAATTATTCTCGTGTGGAATTTACAATTTATTCCGAAGCGTTCATTAAATTCTCCAATAACGCAACGCGGTATGGAAAGGAAATACACCCAGTCCGATACTCCATCGACGTGCAACGTCATTACCGTCGTTATCATACGTTATTCCATCTCTCGACTATTTCAATATCTCGACTCCCTTGATTGCGAATCAATTGCAAATAGTACGCATTTTTTCCATTCCCAAATATTCATTTCCATTATTCATTAATTACGGGTAATTAAGTTTTAATTCCGGAAGAACCTATTAAATATTTTGGGATTTTTCAACGCGTTATTCATACACAAATCATCTAATCGTTAATTACACTTGAAATTATTGTAAATTATTCACGATTCATTTATTTTTCCTTGATTACGATTTAATGGGCCATAGGATGCATTTTTTCCATTCTTCACATTTTCAATACATTATTTAAATGCGAATAACATGAACGACTCATTCATGACGATAATTACGAAATTATTTGCGTGTTTGAAGTCGTAATTGCCTATATTTTACTTTGGCAATTTCCCTGGTAGGAAATTACTTGAGTTGCACTCCACGTTGGACGTTCAATTTTTTTAATCTTTTTTTTAATCCCAAAAAATATCGAGTGCCAGAATATATTTATTCTGCGAATTATGAAATCTGATTTTTATTATCCAATTGGATATAAGAATCAAGTCAATTATTTCCGTTCAACTGAATAATTAAAAAAATTTCTCAGTGTCTCCACAACGGAGTGAAAGATTTAGGTCGTCCCTACAATTTTTTTTGGTTGTTCAATAGTCATTAAGTAATGAATTATGGAATTTACATGTGAGCGAGGCACTCCTCTGCGCTCTAATTTCTTAACAACATTATTATTAATTTTTATTCATAAAATACATCATCAGATTTTCATCATAAGAAATTGAATTGGTTTTTCACATTTTTCACATTTTCGCTGAATTAACAATTCTTGGAATAATAAAGTAATTAAGGGATTATATTCACCTCAAGACGTTCCTGCAGTGGAGATAATTTCTTTATAAACCGAAATTCTGAAAGAAAATTCTGTTGTCCATCGAGATTAAAAATCTACAAAATAACATCTGAAAATGAATTACCGCACCTAAATAATAATAATATTGAATAAAAAAAAAATCCACAATCACCAGAATTCAATGATTAACATAATTAATGTTAAGAAATTCTAAAATCAATCATTAAATTAATAATTAATGAATGAATTATCATGAGCGAGTCGATACGGTGCATGAACTGGAAAGAAATTAATTGAAATTTCGGATCAATCATCGGAATGCAATCAAGCATTCATCAAATTCGGCTAATTGGCGGACCGATCTATATCGTATTCTAATTAAATTGTCCGGAATTCAATACGCACTTGTCATCGGAATTTAGAGCTGCAAAATGTGAATCTGGTAACGGAAGAGTTGAGTCAGGTCATGAATGCATACAACAAATCGTTGGTATGAGTGTTATGTACTGGTACAACGAGGTACCGTAACTGACGATGGGACGACGATGGGACGACGATTCGACGTCAAGGCGCCCTTCTCCGTCTACCCCACCTTCCACCCCTCGTCGACGTCGGGACGTCGTGGGTTAACATTCGCGTGACTTCATGATTCACGAGTCACCACTTCCAAGTACAATATCCCTTTTGGCTGTGTCTGCCAACTGTCCCCTTTATTTTAACTTTGTATTGCTCATGGACCCTTCCCCCTCTCATCACCCCCTTTTTTTTCTGGGCGTACACTTGCGTGAGGGGGAGGACATGTCATGATGATTATTGTTGTAAACATCCGGAGAATAACCGCGGGGAAATTGACATTTCAGGGGCACGAGTTTTCTCTTTTTTTAGAGCTTCAAGGTTGGGCGATAGGGGAAAATTTTTGGGCCTCTAGACTTGAGGGAGAATGAAAATTTTGGGAATTTATCGGGTTGGAGGAGTTTTCCGGAAAATTTTGGGAGTTGCTGGATTGTAATGGAAAACTCCGGGATTTTTTCCTGGAGTATCCGGAAGAATTCTGAGGAAAAATCTATGATTTTCTGAACGACAGAAAAAATCTGAAGATCTTCGGAAAAGGCGAAATGGTTTAAGAATATTTTCAGAAAAATCCGCGAAAATTCTCGTAATTTCTCAAAAATTCTCAAAGAATTCTCTGACGTAATTATTTCATTAAATTCGTTATCACTGGAAACCGGGAACTTTTCCCCAGGAGTCGTATCAGTCTCCATGATCCAAACCCACCCCACCATGAGACTGACGAGTGCAAACAAGAGGGAAATGGCAGCAACGATTTAAAAAAGAGATGGTAATGCGGATAAAAAAATGTCTCAAGATAAAAAAAGAACTTGAGGTCGCGGAAGGAGACTTGAGAGCCGAGGCTTTCGCACTTTGTTATCGTACCTCGGGCAAGCGAATTTAACCCATTTAGTGACGATAACGATGGTCCCAAGTCTCTTCAAGTCCCTTTGGAGAACCCTCGACTTGACTCCTGGTCTGTCACGTTCAACAACCACTTTAACCTTTCCATTCCAAATCGTTAACGTACCATTTCGAGATGTTTTAATATTTCATCACTCCCATCGACCAAAAGCCAACGAAATTCCTGAAATAATCCGCTTCCCCCTATCAATCATAGAATAATTTTATCAAATCAATCATACTAATTAATTCCACCTCAATCAGCATCTGTACTACTGAATAATTCATCCACCTAATACTTCACAAACAAATAAGATCATTTTAATTATATAATTACTCAATCTCCGACCAACAACTCCTGAATTTCATCTCGACCAGAAGTTCCCACCCCAAAAATTCCCTCAAATAAAAAAAACCAATAAATTCCCGATTGATTAAAGCCCGAAGAATCCATCCACTACCTCCCCAGCTTTTCCCGAAGTCCCAGACTTTCCCGAAAACGCAAATTTCTCCGCACCCCAATTCACCCAACGACAATCTCCCCTCCCCCCCTCACCCACCCCGACCCCCTCCAAGAAACCAATTACAAACTCCGGAACGAACTTAATTTTCATTAAAACCAAGTCCCACATCTGGGTCGTCCCCAGAGCTGACCAACTCCTCAACTACTAGCCACTAAAATCGAAGGCAATCGCCAGGAGTCATGCCAGACTTATCGATTCGTCCAGCAGCACCTGAACCCCCAACTTACCCCCTAAAACCCCCCACTCCCTCATCATCCCCTCTTCCCTCATTTCCCCCATTTACCCCATCCCCCCCCCCCCTTTCTTTTCCCTTCCTTTTCCCTTTCTGCCCACCCTCAGACACACTCAGTCATATTCGACACGCCGGTATCACACCAATGCGTATGTACCATGTATATTATACATAAGGGATCTTATGTGCAAGGGGGGAACGGGGGGTGGGAGGGCTCATCGGTTTTACCACCGCTTTTGGTCCCACACCCCCTCGTAAATTCGTTGGAACTGTTTCCCGAATCAAGAGTGTCTTGGCCAGCAAAGTGGCCCCGAGGATAATTGAAAGCGAAACCCTCCCCTGGAATTCCCTCCTTGGAAGTCACTAGAGAAGGAATAGGAGGAAATAGGAGGGAATAACCTACAGTCTCTCCTCGGCTGCCATTAATTCATCGAGGTGACGGGCCGTAACGCTTTCACGATCGAGGATAGTAGTTCCACTCTATAATATGGAGTTCCTCCTTTTTTTTTTATTACTTTTTATTATTTTTTCACTGGGGTTTTGCGAATACCACCATTCCTCATCCTCTGGGTAATGAATTCATGGTGAATAACCTCCGACGTCGTGGGAATTACGCTCGGGGATGCCGAGGATTTCGGGGGCTTCAATTTGATCATTGAATTTTTTGGGGAATTACAATTGGAATTACGAGAGAGTTCCAGCAATCGGTTGTTTATTGGGAAAATTGTTATTAACAAATTGGTAATTATGACGAGAAATTGTGAGTGAAGTATAGTATGAGGAATGAAAATTCATTTTTTATGGTACGCAAGGATTAAAAGATTGTTAAATAAAAAATTGAATTATTCAATAAATTACAATAAATTTTTAATACAATTACAAGTGAATTACCCAATTCGTCAATTTTCAAACCGAAATTTGTAATTTTTAATTCAGAAAACTTGTAAAAAAGGCCATAAATTTTTGAAGACTCCATGATCTCCATAATTTATTTAAAAAATTAGAGATAATTCGGGTCCGAGCCACTCCCTGAATCAACCCCACTCCGAAAAATGAGGAAATGATAAAAGGTTTTTAATTTCACAGTCGAGTGGTAAATTTCTCGTCAAGTGCAAAAATTATAATGAGAATAAACTAAACTAAAAAAAAGGTGGAAAAAGCTTTCTTTCCTTCTAGCACTTCAACTCCTGGAGATCTGTTGTAATTTACGAGCGACACGTGATCAAAAAACCAACCACTCTGTCTCTTTCACGGACTTCTTTTCTCCCCATTCTTTGGCTCTATGGGTTAATAATTCTTTTATTACACAAATTATCTTGCGCCATTTTCTTCTTCATTATTCGGACACAGGAGAATTTTGGAATTTAATAATGCACTATTCTCGGGGGAATGGATTCTTCGGGCTTTTCTAATTTAAGCTAGCACTATTCTGGAATCTCATCCCGAATGCCATCGATTTAATAATCATGAATTTCCTTATTCGATTTGTTCGGGCGTAATCCAGTGGGTCGCACCGAGAGAAATTTATTTTAAAAATCACCCTAGTCTTCAGAAATAAACTTACACTTCAGGAATTCTCACACGATCTCCAAAAATTCACGAGCAGGAGCTCAATAAAAAATATATAAAAAAAATTCTCTACAATATTATAATATTTACAATTTTTCCTGATTGATTCAATTTTTTGTTAAATCCCCATATTTGACATCTTAATAAAAAAAATAAGATAGAATTCAAATTACATTATGTATTAAATAGAAATTAAATTGACCTTTTTATTATTGCAAATATAAAATAAATAAAACGATGAATTAAATTTTGTAAAATGTTGTCTGCAACCAGAAAAAAATAGTCTTTGCACTCACGACACATGATATATTTGGAAAAGTGGATTTTACCGTACGGATGAATCCAGCGATCCATTTACCCCAGCATTGGCAATTTTTTCAACCCTCGGATTTTCCCATCCCTTGAACATCACAAATTACATTCACCAAAGACGTGAAAAATCCTCGGGGAGTTATATTTTGCCACAGAGATGCAAATAATAGATTTATCAATCCTTCAAGTGCACACCCAAGGGTTGTGATAGTACTGAGGGGCTAGAGGGAAAATAAAATTCAATATATACTCGGCACGCTTCTAGAACATACACCAATTCAGTATAGAATATTTCATACCACCTCCACCCATTCGTATTTATTTTGCCATTTTCGTTCTCTCACTTTTGTTCCCTCGTTTCACTTATTTTTATGTTATTTTTACCCCCTCATTCTTTCTCCAACCCTTACCGTACAATATTTATTTTTCCCTCTTTTGAATTTATCGTGAGGGCATCACACACTCGGTCTGTTACGTATCCAATACGAATGCTTAACACGTAAGAACTGCACAGTCGTCTCACTGAGATGAGAGTGAACATTGTACATTGCACTCACGAATAAATGTGTATATATATATATTGAGATTTTTTTTTTCTGTTTTGTTGCAGGGGAAGTGATCGGCCAGAGGTTCCTGGGAAATGAGAGTCACGTGGAGCACTTTAAGCTTCTTGAACGGGCGCCTACTTTTATCCTGATTGGTGCTAGGTATTATCATTTGTGCATGCTCTTACGAAATTTCTTATGCTCCAGGGAAATGTGGTTTTTCTCTAGTTATGAATTGTGCACTTTGCACAAGTGCACCCGCAAAAATGGACGATTTGAATCAAATTCAGATCGTTTTACATTTTCTCTCAAGAGAAACTATTTGTTCTCGCACTAGAAGAAATTAATATTGCGATATTAATATTTCAAATCTGTTTAATGATTACCCAGTAATAGCAATATGGTTTTATGATTGTTCAGGTCAAAATTACGGGATTTTATCATCGGAAAAATCAGGGAATTGTAAATTAAAATGACTGAATCTGTGGCAAAGTTGAATCAGGATAATTGCATTTTTTTTAAACCCGTTTTCCGCGAATATCGTGGAACTGAGGCAATATACCGATATTTTCATACATAACTTTTTTGTAGCTCTCATAATTCTCTCTATAAGATGTTTATGCAAAAATGTCGCTATCTGCCTTTATTCCCCAGATATTAGCGAAACACCGGTGTTCAGAAAAAATGCACTACGAATAAATTGCAAGAAAAATCTGTTTCTCCGTAATATTTTGAACTAATAATTTACTTTACATTTTTTTTTCCACTTTAAAAAGTCTGATTGGAATATTCACTGAATATTTGCAATTCAAAAATCCATTTTTTTAGATCACAAGGAAAATATTATTTTGTAATTTATTAATCCGTCAATTTTGCTTCTCCAATTGAATCGGAAAAATTTCGCAATTGCATGGAATTTCTTTGATAATCCGATACCATTATTTCTGAAGCATGATTTCTCTTATTTTGATGACCGATATTCGCAAAAAGCTCTCCCGTTGGAAATTAAATTCTTGGGCGCCTGGAGAAGCTCCTGAAATGAGAAAGGCTATCGCTTAGTGGTTTCGATCGAGTATTTCCTTGGCTTTCATGTAAATTTTGAGGTCGCTGGTGCTTCAGCAGATATCGGTAGAAATAAGAAGCGATTCAATAAAGGACTTACGATCCACAACAAAAGAAAAGCTTTCAGCTTCTTGTCCTTTCATTCCAAGAATAAATAAATCCAAAAATACATATTCCCATGTTCTCAAATTGAGAAATCCTATTTCGATTTTGTTCCCGTGATTACTTTTATAGCAATAAATCCCTCTGACTTGAACAATCGAGAATCAGGTATTGTGACCTGTATCGACGGGGAATTTTCCGATGAATGCTCACAAATTTTACTCGAATTGCATTAAATTACTAAAAAAAATGAAAAATAAATATAACTGAAAATATTACGACTGAAAAAATTATTACTTCAGAATTTTATAACTGAAATTATTTCAACGAAGCAGATAATTTCGAAATTCTTATATTTGGTATTTAATTGTCAATTTTCGTTTAAACGTTTGTTGTACAACTAATTAAGAGCTACAAAAAAGGGGATCATTAAAAATTCGCTACTTGTCTTCGGTGCGGATATATGTTGCAAAAACTGAGGCTTCAATCGATTTGAATCATTTCATAAATTTTCAATTCTCATAAATAATGAGCCACAAACAAGAGAATAATTTACCATTTTCATTTTTACTACAAAAAATACTAGCGAAGGAAAATTGGAGGATCATGAAGACCTGGATTTTTGCATGTAAATTATTCTCGTTCCTGTTTAATTTTCAATAGCTATGGGATGGGAGGACCATTCCCGGCGAGGGAAAAATCAAGTGGAGAATAAAATTGGAGTATATAAATGCATATATATTTTTCCGCATGAAATTGAGCACGTGGGGAAAATAAAGAGCAAAAAACGGGGGTGGAAATAATCGAGGAGAATGGAGGAATAAACTGTGTGGAAAATTTTCTAGTGCCGGGAAAATTATTATTGGAGACATCCAAGAATTCAAAAGGTTTTCTCAATTCAGTGAACTTTCGGGTATTTTTATCCCGCAATCAGCGCTGAGAAAAAATTCTCTCTGCCAACTAAATTTATTACATAGAACTTAATTTATTGGACACAATAATTTAAATGGGATTTTATGTAATAATTTCTGCAATAACTTCCGGTAAAAATGAAAATTATCCTCTCGAAATTAAAAAATGGAAAAATATATTTCAATGATGAATGAACTCAATAAAAATAATCCTTTAAAGAAAATGATGTCAATCGATTAAAAATTTAAGTTTCAATGGAACAACTAATTATCATAAAAAAATTCCATTGAAAAATTAATGATTCCCGTGTTTCCAAGATAATGCAATAATAAATTGAATGAGAGTTATAATAAAAATCGAATATAAAGTCACATAATAAAAAATTCAGATTAGTAACCGAAGAATTTCGCAAAATTTAGCAAAGGTGCGAATAAATAATGAACCCCCAAGATGATCTCAACGCGCGCAAGTGCATAAATAATGCCGAAGGGTTGGGTTAAGGGAATCCTGGGGATGAAAAGAGAAAGAGGGGGAAATGGCGAAGGGGTAGACAGGAGGGATAATCAATTTCACGTCGGACCGCGAGGTAAGCCGTCACGATTCGTCGGATAATGGATGCACACGTTTATCACGCGGCCACGTACCACCAAACTCGATAATTATGCATGGGGCCCTACTAATTGAGGAAGATCGATGAGTTCGCGATGACAGCACCACCCACCCACCACCCACTCTCCACCCACTCTCCACCCACTGCCCCCCTATTCCCCCACCCTTCATCACCCCTACGTCGCACCCTTCAAACGACGGATTCTCGGATTGTTGGTGCACGTGGAATTTACATGGCCCATCATACCCTCAAACTGTCCGTATAAACCAAAATTTCCACACCATCGTTTACTCTACTCGATAATACAATACCCGTCAATCATACCGTAATTCTCACGTGTTTGTCTCTCGTTGTTGCAGAAATGCCATTTACAACATCAGTCTACATGATCTGACGGAAATCGCTGATCAGGTGAGTTATCTTGAGATTTATCAGATTACGTAGCGGTTTTGGCTGTCATACTGTCAAAAAAGCTCCTATATTCTATTTTTTAATAATTCAAATGAATTTGACGATGAGAAAAATAATGATTATTTAAATAATTGAGCGAATAACTACATGCGTTAATATCAATATCATTCAGTTAATTTATTTATCACTTTGTTTATTCATCTTTCTGTCAATTTATTCAACAGAAGATAATTCATTTAGGGGAATATTTTATTTTCTCAGTGTAACGAAAAATTATTTTCTTATAATTATCATTTGCGTACGGAAAGATGTTTTTTAATGGGGATTCAATATTTTCTAGTGAAAAATACATATATAGAATTTTAGATATGGGAGAAATGGTGAATTTTTGATGGGGAAAATGGGAAATGGGAAAAGTGAATATTTGTGGAATATTGATAAACAATTCTCTAAGAGTAGAACAGAGGAGTTCCCTCTTAACAGGATATCAAATATTTAGCAACTACTTCCAATAGAACAGAAACTTCCCAACAAAATAGACAGTCTGAAACCTATAAACCGAGGAAACTTCCAAAAGGTTATTTATATTGACAACAAATATTTGTTTAATTACTGACGCAGAAATCAGATATTGTCAGAATTAAATTGTTTTAAATTTTCCAAGACGGTTCGACTCTGGATTCCTTTAACAAAACCGACGAGAAAAATTAAAATTGAATTCGATGGAAACGAAAATTTAATGAAGATGAAAGAAGAATTCTCTTCTCTAAAAAGAGAACAATTGAAATTTAACAATAAATAATCTCCACAGAAAATCAACTCCATTAGTTGTGTGAAATAACAATAAAAATGGAAAAACATAATAAAAAAGAGATTTGAATGCGCAATAATAAAAGGTGATAACAAACAAAAAAAATTAGAGTAATTACAATTATTATTGCAAATCCGAAGATTTCTACTGGGCGTATAATCAAGAAATTGATGAAAACTCTGATGAGAAACTCGTTAGAATTTTCCCCAGTTAATTATCTGTCGAGTGATTGACAATGGCTTTGGCTAAGAAAAAATTACTCCTCAACTATCTCAAGAGATCATTAAACGCAAGAATATCCCAGGTATGACATCACCACGTCTCCGGATAATGGATTGATCAATCATAATTTTCCAATCTCCACTACTGTCCAGTGAATTAAAACATGTCAATCAAAGACACGTTGCGACTTAATCAATTTCAGGATTCGCCAACAACTGACCCAATTCCGTCGTAGCTTGACGGATTCACATTTCCTGTGTCTAAAAAAAGGATAAAAATTCTAAAAATCCCAGTACTGAAAAAATCCCATGGCCCGAGCTGGACTGCAAATCCAGTGGTTTCAACTTTCCCTTTTTCCAGTTTGTTTGAAACAAAAAGAGAAAAAGGGAATGGACAAAAAAAAATCGAACAGAAAATTCATCTCCAGCATTCAATATTTGTTTCTCTCTTGCATCCTCAGCTAATGGAGGAAAATCCATTTTCCGAGTATCAAACAGAATCTAGAATATCATGGCTTCCAATCAGTATCACATCACTTCTCTTTCAAAACTCTGATTCGCGTTTTCTGCTTGCGGACGCGTTTTCGATTCGTCTGGCAAAAAGGCCTATGCACAACTGGAGTTTGTGATCAAATGGAATGATATTTGTGGTTATCTCCACTGACAATTATGCATGATGTGCTCTTTTGTCATGCTTCCAATCAGACGAGTGCTCATGTACTGACAGATTTCCGATTCATTTACCAACATTTTTCTTGTACCGAATAATTACAATTCGCCAGATTTTGAACAATATCGCCGAATCCATACAAGATAGCGTTATTTATGTAATATATTTTTTGTAGAGGAAATTGAGATACAGAAAAAAGACATTTATGAAAATTTCACCATTTTCCATCAATTCCAAGATATTGGCTAAAAACCGGCGCTTATCCTAAATTGCAACGATAAATAATGCCCTCCCAATGCATAATTAATCAAATTAAAGTATATTAAAATTTATATGAGTGATTTTGTAATTAATATCAGTGAATTTGAGTTGAAAAATTTTTCTATGATCAGTAAAAATAATAGGGAAATCGTTAAACTTGAATTTTCATGATTTTCATCTAAAAATTACTGCTCAAATGTCCGTAAAATTTCAGTTTCTCTCTAATAGTTCAGGGATGACAGTATTTCACCTGTTATGGGGCATTTTATCATACCAATAGAATTTAAGAACGACATCGTCAAACGAGATGAGTCTATTCCTCTCGTTTAGCTGTGATAGTAGAATTGTTAGAATGCGGCTCATCTCGTCCCACAAACGAGTTCCTCGTTAAAATTCGTAACATTTGAAAGCACATCTGGGAGAATGTTTAGTGAAAAGCTGGAAAAAAATACTAATTTACCATTTATTTTATCGGCATTTTTTAAACTCGAAAATCATGGGCCGTTTTAAGCACTCGAACGTCATTTCTGCGCCCTTTTCATCCTTTTTTTACTGTCCTTTTTTCTCATTTCTCTGAATCATCCCCTTTAGAGTGATGGACGCTCTTCCATTATTGACTCTCAAGAGTACTCTCTCAACAAAACCTTTGCATTAATTATTCAAATCGACTCACCAATTCACAAAATACAAATTCACTCTGAAATCATGACAAAACTGATGAATAATGATATGTATTTTCAACAATTTCCAATTTCAATTAAACAATTAACAATTCTGTTGATTTTTAAACAGAAATCAATGAAATATTCGAAATTAATTTCAACTCGCAACTTCGTGATATCGAGGATTGAATTGATATGAATAAATAATTTCCCTGAAATTTTGATTTAGGGAAAATTCGATGATTTATTGTTTAAAATAAAAATTCGCTTCAATATTTGCGAATTAATTTATGAGTGGTTATAATGGTAATATGACGTTGACATGAGCGTGCGGTGGAAAATGTTTTCCCTGTTGAAATCCTCTTAATGACTCGTCATGGAGTAGACCGGAAATGCCTTTTCCTACCACTGGTATTCCGAGCTTTTGCTATCCCTATATATTTAATGGATACACAAAGGTGGTCTTGGCCAGGACAAGCTTGTTGACGGTGTAATCCTGGATCTCTCACGAGGTTCCAGTAAAACGGGCCCAGAGAAAACTTTTACCCAAGACTAATTAAGTCTGCTACCAAGTTTCGACGCTCGCTTTCCGGAACACCGGATGAGAATCAAGAATCGATCCCGGGGGCCCTTGACTCCAACAGATAGACCATTTGACAATTCCAGAGGAGCGTATGTCCTAGAAGTTTATCAATTCCTTTGATGTGAGGTTTTTCTTGCGAGTTTTCTCGGGTGATTACGATCGAGACCTTCAATTTTCCTCTTCCTCTGTCATTTTCCACTTTTTCTCCTCTCGGAAGTTACCGGGAAAAAATAATTACTTTTCCCAAGTAAATTCACTAACGACATGAAAACACTTATTTCAGTGTGAATATTTCCGTATATTGGATCCGTGGGGTATTGAAGGTGAATGGAAAATTGGAAAATGTACACTGAGAGAAATATTCAATAAAAATTACGTGTATTTTCCGTAATTTTGGAGCGAAATGTGGTTGTCGGAAATTTTACGGAACTGTCACGTAATTTTTATCTAAAGTCACGGAATTTTTTCGCGGTGTTCCGTAATTTTTATCTGAATTATCGGTGAAAAATAACGAGACCGTCACTTAAATTTTTCGAATCAACTCCGTAATCGGTAAGTGAACTGAAAGTTCCGTAATTTTTACTAAATATTTCTCTCCGTGTAGGGGAAATTTTTGCAGATATTTTTGGGATTTCTGTTTATTTTTGGGGAATGATTGGAGGGAAATTTATTCTTTCTGAGAATTTCTGTAAAATCATTATACAGGACAAATATTACTCCTAATTGTTTAAACAAGGACAATTGTTCGATGAATATCAATAAATTCGCTGAACAAATCACTAAAAATCGTAAAAATCGTCAATTGAAAATTCCAAAAATGGTAATTAATGACTAATTAAAATGATTAACTATAACTAAATTATACTAATTCAATATTTTTTTCAATTACCTCACAATCTGATTTATTCGGATAAATTATCACTCGTTTTCTCTAATCAAGAAAATCAATTACGAACGTAAATATTTGCGTGCGTCCACTTGTACATATATTTCCCTAATGACAGGTGTCAATTTTTCCGGACACTTGCTGCAACCCGAATCATGTATCCCCGATGAAAAAAAAAATTCGGAAAACCCGGAAAAATTTCGGAAAAATAGAAAATGTCGCAATTGAATTCTCGGCATCATGAAGGCTGTTTATCCCAGAATCTTCATCATCTTTCAAATGCGTTCTATCGGATATCAAGACCGTCATGCGACGTTGCCACGACGTAGTGAGAGGCCACTCTGACCGGTCATTCACTCGTTGCGGGTTGTAAAAAAAAAAAGGGTGATGTAGCGGAGCCCCGTGAACACACATTAAACTTCATGATCCGATATTCCACACACTCAGCATTTGTTCATCCATGAACTAACGACATTGAGAAATTTATAATGAAATTTACTGTGACCCTGAAGAACATTACCAAAAATTGTGGGAAACACGTTGTGATAAATCGCGAGAATTTTCCCCGGTTACGGGATTTTTCGGGAAATTACTGAGTTTTCTGGTGAAAAAGTTTTCCGCTGAGAGTTGACGATTACAAAGTGTCCATTTTTTAAAATTCAATCTGCCATTATTTATGTTCAAGTTTTTGCAATTTTGCGAGGAACGGCCTTTTGACGGGTAATTGTCAATATCATTGGGTTATTACTCCTATAAATTCTAGCTTTTTACAGGTTTAGTGCGAGGGCGTTTAGGTGCCCAATTGTTCGGTTCATGAATCATTCATGAAGCTATTGTTGGAGATGAAAATATTGTTGCTTAACACTTTTTCATCGCGTTGGCAGGCGTGTAATTGCTCAATAGTCTTCATAACGAGGGTTTTTTTAAATAAAAAAATGGCAACAAAGATTGTTAACAATTTTCGCATTCCTCCCTCGATTTGCCAGTATCCATTTATCAGAGAGAATTCCCGTCTTAAAATTTCTGTTCAAACCCCAAGAATTCTCAACAAAAAGCCTTCAACCATTGAATATTCAAATAAATTTCAACATCTACATTTTCCCTCAAAAAATTACGTCAAATTTCCCATAAATACAGAGTAATAAAAATTTGAAATTCATTTTCCTTGAATTTAAATAACCGAGGTATGAAATGTCCAACCCTAATAATTGACACTTGTCAAAAAGTTGTCAATTAGTTGTTTCACCACGTCGTCGTAAAAACATAACGATTTTCCACTGCCTGTATAAATAGTTTCCTCAGGTCGCCTCAGAATTTAGCGGTCATAAATTAGGTGAGGGTGTGAAATTCCGAGAGGACTCTACAATTAGTCGAAATGGAGTGACGATAACGACTTCAACGAGGAATCGAGTATCGATACATGTTCCATTGACGGAAAGGTGTTGCGGTTTGGCCGACGCCCAAATGGATTTGTCGTCTAGCACCTCCTCTTTTTCAATTCTCTTTTTTTTTTTCATTGAGTCTTCTTTCATTTATTTTTCAGTCTCCACCCATCCCCTGTTTTTCTCATTTTCACCATCTCCTACCAACTGGGTTGATCCGTCTGCGCCACTGCACGCTTGCAGTTTTACTCACGACAGAATGAACAAAACACGTGATGTGCTGTCAGGTACCACGTTGTTTTCTAAATTCAGCACATGAGGGGGTGGACGAATAAATGCGATAAATGCTTTTCCGTTGACTCCGGAGATTTTTCATTCCTCGGAGTGCACCTTTTTCTGGCATCTCCTCGCTCTCCCACATTTCGTCCAACCACCATTTTTTTTATTATCTGCAGAGATTAAATCTCATTGTTATTTCAGATTTATCTCGTGATTATGGGATTTCCCTCGTTAATAATTATACACGTGATAATGGATTATATTCCGTACGGGTCAATCCACTATTTTGCAGTATTTTTGTTTAATATACTATTTTTTTAATTTCAGACTGTTTTTCGAATGAATTCTTTATTATTAATATTATAATTATTAATTAAAATTTGTTTTCAATCCACGCGATTGATTGAAAAAAAACATAATAAATTCATATACGTGATTATTTTATATTTTATTAAATATGTGGTATATAATAATATCTTTGGAGACTAAATTTCGTTATTTTTCAAATTAATTTAATGCGGCAATTTAATCAACGCCTCATCGGAAGTTCAATGGAATCATTAATTAATCTAGTGAACAACCACTGACTCATGGAGTTGTACTACATTTCTTGTTTGTTTTTATTTATTACGTTTCGAGAATTACTGCGATAAACTTGAACCTTATCTGCTTCAGACAGTCGCATAAAAAAGTAATTACCCAAAAAAAAAGAATGATATCACCTGAATAAAAATTCAACATCGTCATTTTGCAGAATAGGTAAGGAAAAATTAACAATGTCTGCGCCACTGTTTCCTCCCTCGGATTACGTCTTACATTTCTGTTTCCTGTCTCTCTGTCCCGAGTGCATTATAATGCCAAGGGAATCCTGCGTATAGAATAGAATAATAAAAATAGAATTTCACAATGTCCCGGGGAATTATTCCTATTCCTTGCAATTAATTTGGGTAACGACATTAGTCTGAGAGAGTCTTCGTTGTTATTAAAATTGTTAAATAAATCTATCTCTCAACTTATTCCGTGATGAGAAAATTATTTTTATACAAAATAATAATATGAATAATAATTATTATATGTGCCTATGATAAAATATATATAAATTTGGAATTCTGAAATTTTACTGAAATTTTACTGAAATTTTACTGAAATTTTACTGAAATTTCAGCGAAATTAGACCTTTTCGATTCTTAAATTTATTTACTCTAAAATTCCGTTGAATTTCCAGTAAAAAGTGAAAGTTGCGGTGATTTTCATCCACAACTAGAATTTTATTGACTCTAACGGAAAATTGGAAATATATATTGATTAAACTCAAAATACAGGATAAAACGATTTATTGGATTGAAACTAAAACTTCGACGATAGCACAGGATGACTGGACAATATAAAAAAAGTAAACAAACAAGTAGAGGAAGAGGAGATTAAATAACATTGGAGGTTTATTGAGTGTTGGTTGACCATGATGGACACAAAATGAAGGTACAGTCAAAAGAGAATTATATGTAAAAGCAACAAGACGTACCGTTATAGGAATCCCTCCTCTCTGTCGTTGAGCAAACCCTAGTGAATATAGTTATATGTAGCAGTCTCAAACTGTACTCAGTGCTGCGGTACTCTGCATGGCCAGCATTACCCATGCCAACATTACCCCTGCATTACCAGTCACGCGCCGTCCATCCATTTCCGTTAAATGTCCGTACGTCAAAGCTGGGGACCTTCCAAGCGCAAATTAAATCTATTCACTGGGCATCCCCCAAGTCTACTCCAGTTTGACTCGGTGAAGCTCGTTGTCCTTTTATCATTATTTATTATAACATTTTTCGCGGTGGAACCACTTTATGCTACCAGGAAACGCGCTATCAGGCGCCAATCTATCTCCAGAGTGTTGTGCCTTTTTTTTTCATCGATTTTTCATGCAAATTTGAGATACGATTATGATTACAGGGAAATATAGGTACCTCAAGAAAGTTGGATTGAGTCATGCTGGAAATTTAATTGCAGTATTAACTTTGTGTTTATTTATTCGAGTCGATAATCTTCCAATTTGAATCAAATTAAAAAATTGATTTGAATCAATTTAAAGAATCGACTAAATTCAACCGTTTTACGAATAAATTATCATTGTTTATTATTAACTATCCATGATTGATTCCATCGAGACCCGTCCTGAAATAACTCAGCAAAAGTAAAAAGCTCACCTGCGATATCACCGAGGTGTTAATTCACTCGGAAAAACAACCGATTTGAGAAATAAAACCAAAAGATTATTTCTCCCCTCCAGACCCTTTGTCGCCTCGGGTCCGCCTATTTTCGCCTGTCGCCCCTGACAAAAGAGACAGACGTGGCAAATTTAATCTATTTACCGTATAAAGGCTGCTGTTACATGTACGGAGAAGCCCATTTATGTGTACATAGTTTTAATACGAACAAAGTAATGGTGTCTCTGTTATACGTACAAGCACGAGAGCAATTATTCCATGCCATTAGTCAACCCCTTTGCCCAGTATTCCTCGGCAGACCCGACGCAATGTATCTTTAACGCCTCCCCGTCAAGATAGTGATGCTGGTTAATGTACTGTCTCGTCTGTACCTGTAAGACCAAAAAAAAAAATCAAATTTTCTATCAAAACCAGACTGTGTCACTCGGAAATTGCAAATTGTCTTCTCTATCAAAATTTCACTCGGCTTTTTCAAAAACGATAAAGTGACATGCATCTCATTTATTATTACTGTTTTGGGCAGAAATTAAAATTGCGTGACTTATTATTATCTGATATTTATATTCAACGAGAATCCGTATCGCGCGCCTGCGTGCAGGTATGAAACTATTTCTGTAAGGGCGTTACGACTTTTTGTAATCTCGCGCCATTTTAGGTGGACCAATAGGGAATCGTGGCTTCATAATTTCGAGATTTTCGAGATAATCGATTGTGTCAAGCGTGTCCCTTTGAGAATAGGAATCTGATGAAATGAAATCTGACCTAAAGTCTTCGGATGTCACATCCTCGGATGTTGTATTTTAAGTTATCCATCGACTTCTAAATTTAACAGGTTTTTGAATTTTCAGGTGAGAAGTGAAAAATGTAGTCGTTATTTTATACACTGAGAGGAAAAAATGGGTTTTCTCAAATATAGTTTCTTCCTACCAATAAATCTGTCAATCACTGCATAAATACTATAAATATTGAGGAGATTTGTAAAAGAACTTTTTTTTAATCCGATTCTGATGACGCAGGTGAATTTTTTTTTCATTAACTCTCTGTACGTCTCTTTCTCCGACATATTCTCGAAATAATTCAAATATGAAAGTTTTATTCCGAATAATCCTACCTCAGATTTAAGGGGATTTTCGATGAGAATTACAGATTTTCTACAGAAACCTCTCAACTCTTCTTGACATGTAATTTTACTGTTCGATATTAACATTTAGATAAACTGCAGAATTTATTTTATCATTTGTCGCAACTTATAATTCATATTATTCTATTCAGTTACTTAATTTCGGGATATTGAGTTTGGAAATAGAAATTCTTTGAAAATCCGAGTGACACGTGGGTTCTCACTTTTAATTTTTAATCATTCGATAGTGAGTGGTTTGTTGATTGAGAATGTGTCGCGTTATAACTATCGCGTTCATCAATAAATCATGAATTCACGAAAGCTTCTTAGCATCATCGCTATTTCTCCCCTAAATGACAATAAGATTGACAATTAACACAAGTTTGCACTCGAATCTTCGAATGTATGCACCGGTAAATGCCACCGAAATAATTGAATCCATGCCTCTGACAGAATTAACTTTTAATCAATAAAAACAATAACGCATTCCACATCTCCATTTCGCGCAAATTTAACAATAAATTTTGTTTATTCTGCGTGGACAACATTTTTAATGGAAAATCCACCAATTCCGTTTAAATCCCATATCAACTCGTGTTTTTCATTTATTCTATTATTTTTATTTATATTTGGTTGTTTTTTAATTTTATAAATGAATGGAGATCATCAATCAACCATGTATCAATTAAATATTAAAAATAATAAACAAAAAAAATGATAAATACAAATTTTTCTGATTGCGCAATTTGTTTTTTAACGGATAAATTTTAAAATGTCGTTAAACAAAAAAAATGCCGATTGTGCGTTGAAGTTTGGGGTGTACCGCAGAGACACGAGTTTACTATGACTAAAATTGGTGAAGGTTGGGTGTTCGTTGGCTGAGCCGAGGGTAGAGAAACCAGAGGGTGAACCGGTGAAACCCATGTATAAGCCGTTGAATATTCAGTGCGATTTTGTGGTTTAAACTTTTAGAGCCCGGTTGGATCTCAGGCTAGGCGACGAGCATTACGTTCCTGTGCTACCGGTAGTATTCTAATTAGGGGACACGCGGGGGGATTCCCCCTTTTGGGTGGTTGAGTTGTGAGCGACAGACGGTGGAGCCATGCAGTGAATTAAAAACACTATTTTTCATCAATTTTTTTTATTTCACCCACTGGTTTTTATGACCGATACGAGTGTTGCAATTTTTTAATATGCAAAATTCGGGTGAAAATTGTAAAAAAATAAAACGACTGACGTAAATTTTTTCTACCATCCGTGGGTACATGACTTAATTAGGAATTAATTGTTACCTCTATCTATGAATTTCCAGAGAGTGAATAGATTTAACCAGAATGATGGAATTCGGTGAAGAAAAGATGAGCATTTCGAGTATTTGCCGATCTGACGCGGTCGAGTCTCGCGCCAAGTCCGCGTGCGCAATGAGCATCTGCGCACATCCGATAACGATTTCACTCAATGGCTTCATAAATAAATTCTCATTCTCTTTTTTTTTATTTTTAGAGAGTCCAGTGGTCGAGTACAGATGCCCACCGAGAATTGTGTAACCTAAAAGGCCGGAGTGACGACGACTGCCAGAATTACGTTCGTGTATTCGGACGTCACGGGCCAGATAAGTTTCTGGCATGTGGAACGAACGCCTACAAGCCCCAGTGCCGGCAATTCATCGTCCAGGTGAGTACATGCCCTCCCCTTAATTAATGAACATGATAATCAAACTGCATCCCATATCACAACACCGGGTCTCGAATAATAATTAATCATCAACCCGTACAACTCATCAATCAAAAATTTCAAGAAATCATCAATTTTTATTCCACGCGATTCACTTGACACTTGAATTTTCCTTTTTTATAATAAAAAAATTGGAAATTTAAGAAAAATTATATCATTCGGATCATCTCAGTAATTATTATATGATAACGCTTCAAGTGAAAATTTCAAATCATCAATTTTTTCATTTCCGCGTTTTATCTGCCATTTTTTTTTCCTTCGTTAATTTAGATTATTACGTCAAGTCACAGGTTACAATTTTCCTTTTTTTATAATAAAAAAATTGGAAATTTAAGAAAAATTATATCATTCGGATCATCTGAGTAATTATTATATGATAACGCTTCAAGCGAAAATTTCAAATCATCAAGTTTTTCATTTCCGCGTTTTATCTGCCATTTTTTTTCCTTCGTTAATTTTGATTATTACGTCAAGTCACAGGTTACAACGCTAATGGAATACCCAGGGGAATTAAAATGTCGTCCGTGGGCTGTTGTATATGTTATCGAATTTTCGTCGTGGCACGTCGCAATTCAGGACATGAATCGTGGATGTTAATTGAGCGACGTAACACAGAATGCTCGTTCACACAATGGCACATCCCGGGAACAACGAAAAAACATGGATGAAAAAAAAAAAAAGATGAAAAAACGTAACGAAAAACGTGGGATCAAATATATCTCACTGATGGAGATTGCCACTGCAAATATCTGACAATCTCTTTGTGTCACTCTTTTCTTGTTTTTTTTTTATTTCATTTTACGCTGTGTCGATTAATGACGCGTGAAAATAAATCCTTGTCTGCGGGGACCGCCATGAAATATTGAAATAATATTCGATATTTCCGGGATTTTAATGAGTGGAAATACCTGCGGTTTCAACCTCCCGCAGTTTATTGTTTCCTCGAATCATTTACAGCGACAAAAAATTATTCAATCTAGAAAAAGATATTTATCTTCTCTCAATCATAACTTCTACTTCTTTTTAGAATAATATTTCTTGAAATAATTGCACGGATAAAAAATTTATAAAACTTTTTAAAAATTTCTCGTGATTGATTTAATTGTTATTCAATTAGGGGAGATGGTCTCTCAATCAGTCAATGATAAAAATATTCACATCTATTTCAATTACTGAAAGATTGATTGATTGATTGTCACATCTTGCAGATAGTAATTGCATACTAACTTACAGGAAGAAGAGAGCAAGGTTCTAAATTTGGAAATTAATTCCAGTCTGATGTGACTTCGAGTCGTCAAATAACTGTCAATCAATTAGACACATCTCAAATATTCACCAATCCTTCAACCCATCGCTTGCGGAGGATTCGCCATCGATTCGTGAAATAGATTCCCTGAAAATTACCTTTCCGTAGTATTTTTAAAACTTCACACTGAAAAATTGCGCATTAATCCTATTCGATTCTATCCCGCGACTAATTTTAGAAATATCTCCACTTAGTCGTTACAATTGAATAATTGATACTTGAATAACTCACGAATTCAAATTTAAAGTTTCTTTAGATTTTATTTATAAAAAGATGCGGTCGTCTCGCGCGCCAAGTTCTTCAAAAAAATGACTTGTAATTTTGAATGGATTT
>NW_011887813.1:75965-78901 GCF_000806365.1 Fopius arisanus | reverse complement strand
TTCGTCTTTGGGAAGATTTTCCTCACAATACCTAGAGTCTCAGAGAATTAGGAGGCGTGAAGCGAACATCATTGGATGAATTTGACAATTGCGGTAGATAAGGACATTTTATCTTTCATGGAAGAATTTCATCCTTTTGTACAATGAGGGAAACAACCAGAAGATAGTAGAAGAAGAAGATAGTGATGAGTTGTGATATTCTGTTTTCCCCAGATTTTCCATCTCACAACTCTTCATGACCTTATTTTAACTTTTAATCGACATTATTATTTCAACCCCGACTATATTGAAATACCCCGGGGATATCCCTTGATTAATTACATGGAATACTGCAGGGCAAAGATATGTTCTTGAATCGACAATATTCCAGAGAGGTACCACAATATTGTGATGAGAATAATGATAATTAATGGGAATCTGTCTCGTGATAATTATTCCACCGTCGTATAGAATTCGTCAGTGAAGTTTTCAATCATTCCAGAACCCCAAATAAATACGTACAAAAACCCCCGAAAACCGCCCCTCGAAATAAAAACCACCCCCGCCCCACGCACCTCCCAAAAGTCCCTAAACCCTAAACTTCAACAAGAATTAGCGCTGACCCAATCCACCCCAGAATTGTTGCCACCACCGAAAATCCCTCATCCCTCAGACATCCTCACAACATAATAATTCCCGCCCTTGGGTCTCGACTCCCCCGCGAAATTCATAAACATTTGCATAAATCCCACACCCCCAATGAATGCCGAAGCCAACAATTCACCTGATTCTGTAATTCAATCAGTGAATTATTGAATCTAGGGGAAGGGGAAGGGGAAGGGGAAGGGGAAGGGGAAGGGGTTGAGCCGTAATATTCAATGATATTAGCAATTGGATCATAATCCAAACGGTAGCAAGCTGTGAACCACATCAGCATTACCACCGATTGGCGTATACACACACATCAAACATTTGGGGTTATTCCTCACCCCAAAACCAACCCCCTGACACCCACCAGTGCCCCCTTCCATCCCCTTAACTCACCCCCTAAACCTCCTTACCCATTCAATGCAGATCGATTGCCATCCGCCGCCTGAAACCTTCGGAATTTCCAATCCATCTATATACATAATGTGATCCTTATGTGTACACATATGTAATAGGAATGCACGTCTCCTGACACACCGGTGTTGACGTGAAATTCATTCTTCGATTTCAATCGTTTGATCGATTTTATCGGGACCGCAGACTGCGGTGGCTGTCGGAAAATTGGGAGGGGGAAAAAATCAATTGCAAACGTGCGGTGATGGATCATCGAATTTTTAGTGCAACTCCAGTGGATTATGATGGGGGGTTTATTCACTGATTTCAATGGGGAATTCATTCAAGCCTCGGAAATATTACGAGGGATTCTTTTTTTTATTTTTCACACCTGGAATTACCTATTGATGCTGCATTACGGGGATTTTCCCGGTTTTAATGAGGGATTGAGGGGATTTTTGATTGGGACTCATTGGTGTTACCGGAATTAGGGCAATTATTACAGGGAGGAAATTAGATCGGATTTGAGGAAACAAAAATTCCACAATTCCGCGGAATTACTAATAAAATTAATCGATTAATCGCAAACACAGAGGGGGAAATTCAAATTTATTTTTATTTCATTTTTCCCTTGAGGCAAATAAAATAAAATAAATTTCAACAGCCATCAAATATTTTTAGAATTATTTTTACTATTTTATTCTATTGATTTTTCATATATTTTATGTATTTGTTATTCTGGACAAAATCCGAGGAAAAACTTCTGAAGAACAAAATTATCTCGCTTTTTTTTATCATTTTGAGACTTATAATCACCCGAGCACAATACGTCTGTGAAAAGATTTGTTTTCGTTATTACAGTAGCTGTTGTTATATGTTGGGTTGTCATACTTCATGTGTGTGGGACTGCGTATTCTATTTCCACCAGGAGAGGAACTCTCGTTGAATTATTTTTTTTCGACTTCTGGTTCACTCGATCCTTCGATTTTATTCACCATATTATTTGTTCCGGTTTGACTTTTGAATTGTGGATTATTCGAGATGGTCTTCTAAAGTATTCGACAGCAAAAAGATCGATAAATAAATCGAACATTTATGTTGACCAATTGGTTCACTATATCTTTTTAATTGTTAATTAATTTTTATCTTTACTTTTGGGGGATTTTGTCTCGATGATTTTAGTTTAGATGAGAATCGTAGAACTAATTAAATACATTTCCGTTTTTCCGTTGAATGAAAAATCGATGATATTATCTTCCGCACACATATGCACCGACATGCAATTACATTTTCCGCTCGGTGTAAATTACCTCGCTCATTTCATTGAGCTGAAGCCTTCAGGTATGTTGATAATGGATATATCTGTCTCCTCAGCTTGTTCATCCACGGAACCGTGCACACAACGCCTCTATGAGCACATGTTACCTACGGGACGAAGGGGCGGATAAAGTGGGTGGTGGGTGGAAAAAGGGGTGGGGGGTGGTTTGGGGGGTTAACGCGCGAATCACATAGTCGATGTTCCTGGGGTATTAGAGGGATCCGATAGTCATGGCAAGCGTCAGGTTAGTTGGCATTCGGCCAGCTAGATTTAGTCCAAAAAATCTCCACCCCCTCCCGCCCTCGAGGAAAAAAAAAAATTTTCCGTGGAGATCTCTCGCGATATTACACCGGCAAAAATCCGAGGATCGAAAAGGGGTTTCCTCCCCTCCCGCATGACCCACATAATCCCGGGGACGATTTGGCGTTTAAAAAAAAAAAAACTACGATTCAGCGATAGGCTGAATCTCCATAAATCTGGCTTACTCTTGCTGGAAAAAGAGCATGAAAGCGGAAAAAAGTATTTTACTTTGATGAAACCGGGAATACCTTTGATAATCCCGACAACATGCGCGTACTTTTGGTAATGGGGGATTTCA